>NC_080456.1:900000-1002500 GCF_028018845.1 Melospiza georgiana | reverse complement strand
GCAAGAGTCAGGGGTTCATTATGATGTGGGAATCATAGCAAGGATCAGCACTGGGCAGGAATCATGGCAAGGATCAGAGGGTCAGCATGATATGGGAATCATGGCAAGGGTCAGCACCGTGTAGGAATCACGGTAAGGGTCGGGGGTCAGCACTGTGCAGGAATCGCCGCTGGCACCCGTGGCATTGCCGGGCACCCGTGGCACTGCCGCTGCTGAGCACTCACCACGCCGGCAATCAACTGCTGGAAGAACCGCTGCGCCTCCGGCTCTGGCATCCCGACATCTGGCTCTGCACGTGGGGAAGAAGAAGGGAAGAGCAGCCCTGAGCCGTGTGGGGATGACAATTTAGGGTGTCCCGCTGCCCCTACATCCCCGGGGCCCCGTGCGCACCGATGCGGTCGAAGAGCTCCCCGCCGCGGCAGTACTCCAGGAACAGGTACTGCGTGGCGCCCTCCCGCCGGTGTCCGTAGAACCGGACGACGTTCTCGTGGCTCAGCATCTTGTTGATGCAGATTTCCTTCTTGATGTTCTCCGGGCACTCGGCCGCGCGCTTCATGTCCACGATTTTCACGGCCACGGCCTCCTCGGTGCGGCGGTTCACGGCCAGCTGCACCCTGCGGAGGGCACGGAACAGGGAGTGGGCATGGCAATGCCTCCCCCAAAGACAGGCAGCAGGCAGGGAATGGGGAGAAAGTTCTGCCCGTGGAGATGGCAGCAGGCAGGGAATATTGGCACTGAAGGCAAGGAACGGGCAGGGAATGGGCAGCAAATGGTGCGGGCAGGAGCAGGCAGGGAATGCAGGCACGGGGAGGCGCACCATGGGCACACGGGGGTGCAAGGGGGTGTGATGGGCGAGCAGCGGGCACAGAGGACGTGCCACGACCCGAGGGGACAAACGGCGGGCATGTGACGGGCGAGCAGCGCGGACTGGGCGAGCTGTGGGCACACACACGGCGTGTGATGGCCAAGAGGGGAGCAAACAGCGGGCACGCAATGTCCACGCAGAACCACGCAGGGACAAACAGGAGGTGTGCAAGTGGCACACGGGGGGCAGAGGGGACAGGGGCCGTGCAAGGGGCAGGGCGGGGCCCGGGCCGCGCAAGGGGCAGGGCGGGGGCGTGCAAGGGGCGGACCTGGCCGGCAGCAACCCCGCGCCCCCCGGCCCCGCCGCACTCACTCCCCGTAGGCGCCTTCGCCCAGCGTCTGCACCAGGTCCCAGTCCTCCACGAAGGGCACCGCCATCCCCGGCCCCGGGCCCGCTCGGAGCCGCGATCCCGGTCCCGGTCCCGGCAGCGGCCCGGCCACGCCGCCCTTTCCCGCCACCGCCGCGAGCCCCGCCCCGCCCTGCGCGCGCACGCACAAAGCCACGCCCACACCCCGCCAGGCCCCGCCCCCACCCGGACTCCCGCGCCCATTGCAGGCCACGCCCCCGCCTGTATTTACATTCAAATCGGTTAATATCAGCTAAACGGCTCCAACGCCCCTCTGACAGAATTCAGAGAGAAACCCATCAAATTGATTTTTATTTATTTGCATTCTTTACAATTCCTGGTCAATCAGCCCCGATGAGAGCCGCAATTCCTGATTTGGCGACGGCTCCGTGTGTATATAAAAATCACTGCCAGCAGGACGGGGCGGGCAGGGTGCTCCCGCCGCTGCCTGCGCTTACAAACGGTATAAAACAAACCCGAAAGAGCCCCCCTCGAACCCCCAGCAAACCCCCGAATCTCTGCTGCACAGGCAAGGCTGGGTCAGTGCGGTGTCTGGCGCGGCCGGCGCCGGCTCCTCTACGTCCTCGACAACCCGCGGTTGTCCAAATCTTTCACCTGGGCAGTAAAGAAAGTTCATTAGGTACAATTCCATGTTTTTTTCCCAAACTGAGCAGGTCTGGGCTTGCTCTGGTGCCATACCTTGTATATTCGGACCAGCCAGTGCTCTGTGGTGTACGCCTCCTCCAGCACGTCCAGCTCAAAGTCCTTGTTGCCGATTTCTGCGTTCCTCACCCGGTCGTAGCCTGGCGGTCGCTCTGGGAGAGAGGAAAGCACAGGCAGTGCTGCTGTATCTTACCCAGAGATATCAGGGCACAGTGGGGTCCCCCAGAAGCTGTGCCACACCCCAGGGTGACTCAGGGACTCACTGGCCTCAGTGTAGACCTGGCCGAAGCGGTAGTAGCACATCTTGTACATGAGGCAGTTGAGCAGCACCGGGGAGCCCTCGCGGTCCACCCGGAACTCCCCGGTGGGGGTGTAATAGTCGTGCTCCTTGATGTGCCTGCCCGTGTCCGTGCTGCCCCCGATCCGCACCATCCACAGGAACTTGTTGATGTCTGCAAGGCAGAGAGGTGAGGGGCAAAGAATGAGGGCTTGAGTTGATTTGGGGGGCCAAGAGCGAGGGGTTGCGTTGGGGTGAAAGAACAAGTTGGGATGAGGTAAAAGAATGAGGAGCCAAGTTGAGCTGGGGAGCCAGGAGGGAGGGTTGAGGTGATGTGGGGGGGGGCAAAAGCAAGGTTGAGATGAGGGAGAGCTCCAGAGAGGAGCATTCTGGCCCCGTTTTCACTCCACAGCCCCAGCTGGAGGTGGGATTCTGCCACCAGCACCCCCAGCTGGGTCTGACCCGGATCGCAGCAGGATCTCACCGTCCGATGAGTACCCGGTGAGGCCACCAAAGATCACCAGCACGTAGCTGACGTCCAGCTCCCTCATGATCTCATAGGCTTTCTCCTCCGTTGATGCCATGGCCTGGGGTGACACCAGCACAGATGTGGTGTCAGCCAGTGCTGATGTGGTGCCCAGAAATGCTGGCAAAGGCAGGGGGGGAGGGAGGGACCCACCTGGCCGACACGGGAGATGTGTGTGTTGTTCCAGGTGTTGTTGTCCACCAGGATGGTCCGGTTGGCCATGGCAGTGATCTGGTACCCATAGTCCCACCAGGACATCACCTTGGCATCCTGCACCAAACATGGCCGGGCATCAGTGCCTCAGTGGGCATTGTGGGGTGCCCAAGGCCCCAACACCCCATACTGTCACAGACACATTTTATGAAAAATCCTTTCCTTAGGATTTTTCCTCCTGAGAAGCTGAGAGGCCTCAGGAACAAAATGGAAACAATGGTTATCTGCTGCTGTGGAATGCAACAGGTGCATCTGTGATTGGTCTCGTGTGGTTGTTTGTAATTTATGGCAAATCACAGACTCTCTGTCCAAGACACAAGCTTTTGTTATCTTCATTCTTTTTCCATTCTTAGCCAGCCTTCTGATGAAATCCTTTCTTCTATTCTTTTAGTATAGTTTCAATATAATATATATCATAAAATAACAAATCAAGCCTTCTGAAGCATGGAGTCAGATCCTTGTCTCTCCCCTCATCCCCAGACCCCTGTGAACACGGTCACACCCGCACCTCCGGCGTGTTGTGCCGCAGCCAGTAATACGCCTCTCGGAAGTCATCGAAGATGATCCTGCTGCCATCACCACCACGGGCAGAGAGGACGATGGAGGGGGAGGAATAGGCCTCACTGGTCACCCAGGTGGAGTGGAAGGTGTAGGTGATCAGGAAAAACGCCATGACCAGGATCATGCCACTGGCAACCTGTGGGAACAACCCCGGGTCTCAGCACTGGAGGGACGGGGCCGTCAGCCTCCCGCAGTCAGCCCATCAACAGCAGGTGTGTTCCTGAGCCAGCCCCTGGTGCTCACCTCGTTTTTAATGGGGTAGGTGGAGTCCTGCTGCTTTTTGCTCTTCTTGTCTGGCCGGCTGATATCCAGGTTCTTCATGTAGGTGGACAACACCTGAGAGACCCCGATGCCAGACAGGATGCACATCACCGGAGCCAGCACCAGCATGAGACGCACCTGTGGCAACAGCAGAACTGCTGGAGAAGGAATCCAGCAAAAATCCAAGGGAATTGGATGCCATTCCTAATCCAGCACCAATTCAGTGGATATATCAGCCTTGGGATAAACCTGTGGTTGGTTTTTAGTGGGGAGCTGCCACCATCTCAGACACCCCTGAGGGAAATTCCTTGAAATGCTCAAAATTGGCCCACAGGGGAAATTTTGGTCACTTCAGCAATCTTAGGTGGAAGCAAGGACTGGTAGCTGCCTCCACACCAGAACTCAACCACATTTAGTGTTCAGGGTGCCACAGGAAGAGTGGAAATGGGCTCATCAACAACTGTTTGTCAGCACTCCCTGCCTCAAAACCCAGAGAATTTGTCTGAGATTGCACTGGGTGCTCTGGGAGATCAGAACCCTGACCAGGCAGCACTAGCCCCAGGGACAGTCACACCCAAACCACTGAGTTTTGCAACTTCACCTTCCCTCACTGCAGAGGGACAAAACAAAACCACGTTTATGGAAGGGAGAAAAGTCCTCAGGGTGAAAGAACCATCACTAAATTCAGAAAAACAAATCAAATTGTTATGAGCACTCAGAGGCAGTGCTGGTGCCCGCAGCCCTCACCATGACAGCTGAGAAGTACATGCTGGTCACCCCGTACATGATGATGAAGATACGGGCATCTGAGAGGTTGCTGAAGCAGTAGTAGAGACCAACTGTGAGGGGGGGAAAAAAAGAGGTCAGGTTCAGCTCAGAGATGAAATTAAACCAGGCACTGAGGGACACAGCAGGACACAGAAGGCTTGGCACAGCCAAGAGGCAGGAAAACCCTCTGGTGAGTAACTCAGGATGTAGCAACTCACCTGGGAACATGAAAACAAGGAGCTGCAGGTCGAAGTAGTAGGAGGACCAAGTGGTGGGCTGGTGCTCAGAGACAGAGGCGATGATGGGGATGTTGTTCTTGGCATAGGAAGGGTCCAGCAGGGAATAGAAACGCCCCGTCCATGGGGAGATTTTCCCTAGGAAAGTGCAGAAAACAAACCCTCTTTGGATCCAGCAGAGTAACAGCAAATGTTGACACATACTCTCCCAGGGAACCACATGTGAGGCTGAATGAGTGATCCCAGACCTCATTTGGAATCTCTACTACTCAAACCTGCCATTTTGGAAAGGAAATACAATACAATTTCACTGTTAAATCTCCTCCCTGCTCAACCTCTACCTTTAGCATCTCTTTGCTACTACAGAGCAACAACCAGTATCTGCAGCACCAGCCTGGTGTCCCCAGAGTCTCTGCCCCTCCTGTCTTACAGCTGCTGCTTAAATATTCCTTGCTAATGCACAAATTCACGCTGGTCCCAACCTCCCCCTTTGAGGGACTCACAGCACTGGCACCACATTAACACAGAGTTTCAGATGGACAAATTCCATGCCTTGGGAAGCAAGGAAAGAGGGTGAAACACCCTTGCAATGGCCACAGCCTCAGGCTACCTGTGAGCATCAGCACAGCCCCGACAGAGAGGAGGACGAAGCCGACCAGGGAGATGACACTCCTGAAGAGGATCTCAAACTGCTGAGGGTTCAGCTTGCTCCGGAGGTAGTCCACAAAGGCATGGATCTGGCACAGGCCGAAGACTCCAAGGGCAGCCATGTGCTCTGAGGAGAGGACAGGCTGGGAGGGGGGCAGAACATGGTCAGACATAGATGAACAGGAGCCATTACTGGCTTTTTCCACAAATCACTGCTGGGCACAATCTCTGCCAGCCACAGGAAAATGTTCAAATGTTCCCTCCCTGTGACTGGCACGAGCTCTTTTCCTACATCTGCTTTGATTCTGATAAGAATCCATGTAGAAAATTAACCAGATTCTCTTGAAAACATGAGCTGGGCAGGCCTGTTTCCTGCCATACCAAGACACACACGGTATGAGTGCTTCCTTCAGCAAAACCAAAGATATTTTTATGAAAGACAAATGGTGCTGGGAAGGTTATTAGGTCCTTTGAAGGTTATTAGACACTTTGAAAGTCATCCAGCACAGCCAAAGGCTCATTTTGTAAAGGTGGCAAGGAATCAGCATAATGGAAGCTGGAACAAGGAGTCAGCACCCACTCATAACCTCAGTGATGAAGGGCAAGAAGTAAAACCAGGTGTCAGCACTGTTAGAAGCCATCCCTGAGTTCAAACCCTGCTGGTGCCCACCTGGAAGCCAACAAAGGAGATCTGCATGGAGAGGATGGTCCCCAGGCAGTAGACTGTGCAATAGGCCACGTAGATCCTGTGGGAGAAGCGCCCGGTGAGCATCAGCACCAGCACGTGCAGGGGGATGAGGTTGATGAGGAACACGTAGCCACCCCACGAGGAGACCTGCAGGACACAAAGCAGACACACACCACAAGTTCCAGGCTGAACAGCTGCAGAGCTGAGGTGAAACACAGAGGTTCAGCTTTCCTAGGATTACAGGCAGGATTTTCACACAGTAGCAATACCAGCCAGGATCCTCCAAAACTGACAGAAACATGGATTTTTTCAACACTACTAAGAACACCTCACCCAAAACCCACTAGTTTTGCAAGAAAGGACCCATTCCCTTCCCACCTCCATAGAGGCTTTAGCTCTCTGGACACACTGCCACAGAACAGCACACCATGGCTGCCTGCTGAGTGCATCCAGAGGGATCTCAGAGCCAGGGTTACCCCAGAGCTGGGAGAAGGGACACTCACCATGTAGAAATAGGCAAGGGCACACATGGCTGCCCAATAGATGGAGCCAGTTTTGACAGCTTTGATCCACATGTAGTAGGTCAAGAGCATGCAGAATATGGCAATACCTGTGGAAGGAGCCAGAGCTGTAAATGCCATCCCTGGGGCACAGCAGAGAACTCAAACCATTAAAAACAGATCTGGAAATGCTTTTGCTGCTCCATCACACAAAGAGCTAGGCCTGGGAAAAGCACTTGACATCTGGTTTGTACACTGAAACACTGTGGTGTTTGTGTCTAACAGCTCACGTGGCTTCTTCCAGCCACACCAGCTGGGAGAACTCCTACACAGCCCCCAAAAGCCCAGCTGCAGCACAGGAGCCAGGATCCTCCTCTGCCCCAGGCTGTGGCAGTGAGATTGCTGTCTTTGCCAGTCCCAATGTCACTGCTGGAACAGGGATAAAAGCACAGAGGAACCACACAGTAGCTCCAGTTCCAGGCAGAGTTTGGGGAGGTGACAAAATCCTTTTGACTGGCAAACAGGGATACTGGAGTAAACCCACTGCCAGAGCTGGGAGACACTCCCTCTGCTCCACAGCATGGCCAAAAACCATCTCTGATCTCTGATGGGTCAGGTTTGTTCAGCACAAACCCAGCAGGGATCACCAGGAAAGGACAGACCTCTCTTGTGATCTGCAGCATCTTCCAGCACCACTTTCCAGCACCCAATCCACTTCTTCCTAGCAGCCATCCTATTCTTCCTATTCAACCTAGAGATTGCCCTACTCCTCCCACTACCATGAGCCACCCAGCTACAATCTCCCACTGCCACCCTAACCTGAACCTCCTTACTCATCTTCCTCCTTACACTAGGGCTAGGATAGGAATGAATCCAAGGTGGGTTAGAATGAGCAGAATAACAGAAAGTTAGTCTAACTAACAGTTGATTTTGACTCAAAAAATTATAGCTTCCACCCTATAACTTTATGTCCTGCCTCCATCTAAGCTTCTACTCAGCCTTCAGGTTTACCCTTCCACTGAACTCACCTGATCTCAGCTTTCCCTGAGGATCACAAACTCACCTTCATTATCATAGGAGCCAGCAACAGAGCGAGAGATGTATCCAGGCACAACAGCAATCATGGCAGCAGCAAGGAGTCCTGCCCCTGCATCCTGGGAAAAACAGCCAGGGAAGAGACATCTGGGTTTAGGGATTTTATTGCTAAAAAGAATAAAAATCATGTGTGGAAATAAAGTTTTCAAACAGATCTGCCACTTCCCAGAAGGTTGGGGTTTTGAGGAGTGTGGTATTCACCTCCAAACCTCTGACCCAGCTGCTCTCCCAAATGGCAAACAGTCCCACTCCTCTGGAAAGCCAAAGCCTGTGGGGCACACCCTGCTGGCCCCTGTACCTTGAGCTCTTTGGTGAGGTGGTAAGTCACAATGGTGGTGAAGGAGGAGAAGAGGGGAGCCAGGAACACGCAGACGTTGCGGATGTCGATGGTGATGTGGAAGAAGTGCAGCACGTGGTAAATCGCTGCTGATGTGATCATCAGGCCTGGGCATGGAAACGAAACATTATCAGGGTGCTCCAGAGCCACCAGGAGGGAGCTGCTGCCAAGGATGCATCCCCAAGCTGGCACTCATGGAGCAGCCCCCACCCTGATTTTCCCTCTCCCCAGGTGCATTTCAGCTTGGCAAAGCTTTACCTGGGTAAATGGTTCCCCCGATGATCCTGCCCAGGGGGTACCACGCTCGGTCATCAAACCAGTTGTGGAATTTGTAGAAGCCCTCCTCGGCCAGGAAGCGGGTGGTGCGGTAGTTGAAGTACCTGTAAGGGTGACAGGGTGTGACACCTGTGCCAGTGACAGGTATCTGTGTCACAGCCCACTGTGGGGGCTGCTCCATGTGTTCCCTGAATAGAGAACTGGCCCAAACCTCAGCTGCAAAGGTTCATTCCTCCTCCCAGTGGGACTAATAGTGTGTTTACAAAGGTGACAGTGGCCCTTGGGATTGATTCAATCAGCAACAAGCTTGGGACAGACACAAATCGTGCCAGGAGCTCTCTCTCCTGCTGTCCCAAGTCAGGAGTAACCACATCCCAGGAGAAAAGCAACAGCAGGTGATTCTTGCATCTGGGCTGCAGCAAGAGCCCTGGGCACCAAGGAAATTTGGGTGTGGAAGAGAAAATCCAAGCTGAACTGAAACATGTCCTCCAAATCCCACATCTTCAATAGAGATTTACTTGAGCCTGGCACCATCACCTGAATTCTGTGTGCTCCAGAACAGGAAAAGCCCAACAGGCCCCCAGGAAAAGAGGAACCAACACTTACGGGTCAAACTCATGGATGACACTTTCAAATCTCAGGACGGAGAAAAGCCTCGTGGAGAAAGCTGCAAACAGAGAAGGGGCAGAGTGAACACACAGAGCTCAGGAGTCACCCTCGGTTTTCCTGCACCAGGAGCCACCCCTGAGGGCACAGACTTACACAGGACAGCTGCCATGGACAGGATGAGGAGCTTGAGCAGCGTGTCCTGCTTCTCATAGGAGAGCCGGAGGAACCCCAGCTTGGTCATTCTCACATCAAATGCAGGGCCTGAGGATCCCTGAACACCTAAACACAATCAGGAACATCAAAAGCCTTTAAAGCCTTCAGGAGCCTTTGGATTTTAAATGCCCCCCTCTGGCCCAGCCTTCACCCCTGCCAGGTGCTTGTGCCTCCCCCCACAAACCTCTCACCTCCTGTCCTGATCTGAGCTGTCACCCCAAACCCCGGCTGGTTTTCCTTCCTTTACAGAGCCCAGAACTTCTCCGGGGCAGAGGACTTGCCTGTTTCTCTGTGCACAGAACAAAACCACAGGGTTAACTTGAGCAAACCCCTGCCCTCCCTCTGGATGCTCTCTGCAGTGTAACCGTCACCTGCAAGTAATGCACAAAAAATTGGAGAATGGAAGAAATGGGTGTTTTTTCTCACACACAGGAGATCTGAATGGCCCCTGGTTACAGCCAGTTTGGATCACTTATGTCAAATACATATACATATATATATATCTCCCAGTAGTTTGTTAATGCAGACCAGGGCAGTAAATTGGTTTTGCTCACACCAGGCTGTTTAATTCGACTTCCCTGAGGGAAGGAAAAGCCACAGAAACCCTGGGTTGCAAACCGAGGAAGTGACACACTTACTGAACAATCACAGCTTTAACATTTTTCTACCTTGAAAACACTCAGATTTCTTCAAATCGTTCCTTGCCCAATCAGTCAGGAAAACCCCTCGCAGTGCTCAGTCCCATCACGGGTCCCTAAATGTGCAGTTCAGGTCTCTGAGCTACAACACTAGGCAGGACGCAGTGGGACAGGCTGAGATTTAAAACCCGAACACCCCGGGCCTGGAAAAGCCTGGCAGTGCCCAGCAGTGATTCCGGCGGGCGCACGCCGGGCACTGCCCGGTACAAACACCGGCGGTGGTCATTGCCTGGATGCCCCGCCATAACGGAGCGCAGTGCAGGCGCCTCCGGGCACCAGCGGCTCTGCCCGGGGTGCCCCGATGCCCTCGGGGGGGACCCCTCACCCCCAGGAACTGCCCTGACACGGAGCGCTCCCGACCCCGCGCTGCCCCCGCCAGGCTCCGGGCCCTGAGCAGCGCCGGGGTCTCAGCCCTCACGCTCGGGACCCCTCAACCCCCGCGCTCCCTCTCCCCACACGCCCCTCCAAGGCCCGGGCACGCCGTGACCCCTCAGGCCCCGCACACCCCGCAGCCCGGGCACCCCTGCACCTGCACGGCGCAGGGCCCGCAGCTCCCCCGGCCCCGCTCGGCTCCCGGTGCCGGTGCCGATCCCGTCCCTCACCGCTGCCCCGCCGGCCCGTCCATCCGCCCCGCGCAGCCGCCCTGCTGCCGCCGCCGCCAGCCCGCGCCCCGCCCCCGCTCGCTTCCCATTGGTCGTCGCGCACGCCACTCCAAGAGCGGCCGCGCTCATTGGCCGAAGCGCCGAAAACTCAATCGGACGCGGGGCGGCGCGTGAGGAGCACGGCGCCTTCCCATTGGTGGAGCGGGAGGTGGGCGGTGCCGGCGGGGAACGAGCCGTGACGTGTCCGTCCGGGTTGGCGGGGCCGCGGGGGTCACGTGGGCGGAAGCGGAAGCGCGCGGGCCTGGCCACGTGGGCGGCGGAACCACCGTGGGCGCGGGGGGAGCCCGGCCCGGGAACCCCGCCCGCAGGAACGAGAGCGGCACAACAGAAGGGCTGAGAATCGTGGTCTCTCCGTTTAATGTTTCAGTGTGAAAATACTAGAGAAAAGTTGATAAACCGGCCCGAAATATCCAAAGGGGTCTGAACGTCACCGGTTCCTTCCCCGACCCGACAGAAACGGTACATGCACGGCACGGGGACGCTGTGCTCGACGGCAGCGGGAGCTCCCGGAAATGCCCGCCCCCCTCCCACGACCTGAGTTAGGGGAGATGGAGGGAGCGGGAAGGGGGACGAGGGACACGGGGGAGACACGGCAGGGACACAACGGCAAAACGGGTGACGGGCTGGCGACCCACGGCCCGAGCGGGGACATGGCACGGGAAAGGCGTACAAAAGAGTCCACTATAAAACAAGCGCAGGGCACAACCCGGCTCCTGGAAACTCACAAAGGTGTTAAAAACCCAGATTTGTCCCCCAAAAATATTTCCAGGGGGAGACGCAGAGCTGACAGTGACACCTGGTCAGGCTGGGTCCTGCCCGACCCTGGAGATCGGGGGCGCAGAGGAGCCCGTGGGGTCCCCCCTCCCCGGGCTCTGGGGGCAGCTCAGTGCCCCGGAGCAGCCGCGTGTTTGGCAGGAGAGGGCGAGGAGGAGGAGGAGGAGGAGGAGGAGGGGGAGGAGGAAGCACCGCTCAGGGCGGACTGAAGGTAAACGGTCTTGTGGAAGAGTCTGTTGCTGAGGAAAACCACCAGGGAGAAGAGACGGAGCTGGAAGTGGCTGAAAGGGAAGAGAGTCCGTCAGCTCTGGATGCCAAACACCCCCGCAGGGTTTTGGGGAGCACTGGGGTGCTGGACAGGGGTCACTGGGTGGCTGGAAATGAAGGATACTCACTAGGTTTTGCCGGGGGTCCTGGCTTCATTGGCGCTGATGATGAAGAGAGGGAAAAGGATGGAGAAGAGGCAACCACTGCAAGGGAAAAGCACAATAAAATACAATTAAATAAGGGGAACTCAGTGGGTGTCAGTAGGAGGAGGAGGGGCCAGAGTGGCTCGCCCACCTGATGATGTAGGAGGACTGCATGGCCGTGAGAAATGCCAGGGGCAAGCCGAAGCCGAAGTAGTAGGGCCAGTTCCTCTCGATGTTGGACAACCGTTGGTGCATTTCGATTCCTGCAAGAGGAGAATCCCGAGGAAATGAACCCGTGGGGAGGACACACCCTCACTGCAGCTTCACTGAACCATTTAGGCTGGAAAGGACCTCCAGTCACCACCTTTGAGCAATCCCCACCTTGTCCACAGACCGGAGCACTGAGTGCCACGTCCAGTCACCTCCTGAACAACTCCAGGGATGGGACTGCACCACCTCCCTGGGCAGCCCCTTCCAATGCCTGACCAGCCTTTCAGTGAAGAAATTCACCCTGATGTCCAGCCTGAACCTCCCCAGCACAGCCTGAAGCCATATCCTCTCATCCTGTCACTTGTTCTGTGGGAGCAGAGCCCAACCCCTCTGCTGTCCCCTCCTGTCACGGAGTTGTGCAGAACCAGAGTAACCCCCCTGAGCCTCCTTTTCTTCAGGCTGAGCTCCCCCAGCTGCTCCACACTCTTCCCCATCTCTGGACATGCTCCAGCCCCTCAATGTCCTTTTTGTCCTGAGGGCCCCAGAACTGGACACAGCACAAGGCCTCACCAGTGCCCACACTGGGGCTGGTACAGGCCAGGCACCACTGGCCTTCTTACCACCTAAGCACTCTGCTGGCCTACATCTACCCTTCATCCCATATAAAAACTGATGGGAGCTCAGCCTGACACCCCAATTGGATGCTCCTTCAGCAGAGAAATGCTCAATGCAGGCAAACTCCCCCTTTCCCTGCAGGAGCCTCCCTGACCTTTGTTGAACCAGCGGTACTCGAAGCAGTAGAGCGAGTAGAGCAGCGACATGTGGAGGAGGCTGATCAGCTGCCCAATGAGGTCGATGGGGAACAGGCTCACGATCATTCCCTGGCACAGAAAAGGACAGAGGGATGCTCAGATTTGGGGCAGGGCAGCCCTTGAGCTGTGGGGTGGTTGTTTGTCTCACCTGGATGAGGAAAAGTGCCTGCAGCAGGAGGTTGAACAACATGTCAGCGATGATTTTGCTGACGCTGGGGAAGGGGTGAGGCTTCCTGCCCGACACTTCGAACGCCAGGTCTGCGATGTCCTGCCAGCACAGACAGGGGCTTCAGGCTAAGGAACTCCAGAGCAATGGGGGCCTCAGGGAAATTAAACCCAGGGGGATGCTCCTGAGCTGCTTTTGCCCACCAGGGATATGCCCAGAGCCTGTTTTGGGGCAGGATTTCATCCTGTGCTCCCACACCACCTGAGCAAGCCCCACCCAGTGAGGAAACGCCCCCCGTTTGCTCAAGGCAGGGCCCAGGTTCCTGTCACCCACCTGAAACCAGATGGCATTGACCACCTTACTGAGCACAAAGAGGGGCAGGACCCAGAGAGCGCTGAAAATGGAGGTGAGGATGAATTCCAGCCAGGACCAGACATCACCATGTAAGGAAGGGTCACCTTTGGAAGAGAGACAAAGAGACACACATGAGGAACTGGTGTAGGAACCTCCAAATGCTTCCTGGCACAGCCAACAGGGAGTTTCTCCTGACTCTAGTTCTCTAATGTCTTTAAAAGCACATTTCCACCCAGTTGATTTTTATTTAAATGCAAAAACACACAGACAAATGTGTTTGAAATGGCAAGACCCCCAAGAGCACAGCAGGGCGATCCACCCCTGATTTTCCACTGGACAATTAATGATGGGATTGGTGGGTACTGGGAAGAAGAGGAAAACAGCACAAGGAGACAGAGGTGTGAGGAACAGCTCAATGGGACAAAGACCCTGAACTCATCCACCCCATGGGCTGCTGAGCAGCCTGCAGCCCCCAGGGGAAAGGCACCCACCGATGATCTGCGCCGTCACCGACTGAAGGACGGGGATGAACACTCGGTAGAACAAGAAGAGACTCAGCTGCAGGGAAAGACAAACAAGGAACCTCAGTGAGGCACTGCACGGGCATTTTGTGCTCCTGTGGTGGCTACAGATCCAAGGCACATGTGCCTCTCCTCCCTCAGCAACCCACAAATAGAGAGGAGCAAGGATTTCTGTTTAAATGCAGCCACAATCTACAGCTGAACACTTTGACATTTCCATGCCCATCCCTGTAGCCATGATATTTTCTGAAAAATCCTTTCCTTAGGACTTTTCCTCCTGAGAAGCTGGGAGGCCTCAGGAACAAAATGTAAACAATGATTATCTGCTGCTGTGGAATGCAACAGGTGCATCTGTCATTG
Organism: Melospiza georgiana; assembly: GCF_028018845.1. NCBI lineage: Eukaryota > Metazoa > Chordata > Aves > Passeriformes > Passerellidae > Melospiza > Melospiza georgiana. The sequence goes on along the minus strand of NC_080456.1, from coordinate 988,451 downwards.
GTCTCATGTGGTTGTTTCTAATTAATGACAAATCACAGCCCAGCTGTCCACACTGTCTTGGTCAGTCACAAGCCTTTGTTATGATTCTTTTTCTAGCCTTCTGATGAAATCCTTTCTTCTATTCTTTTAGTATAGTTTTAATATAATATATAAAATAATAAATCAAGTCTTCTGAAACATGGAGTCAACATTCTCATCTCTTCCCCCATCCTAAGACCCCTGTGAACACCATCACACATCCCTCATACTCTGCACCAGTGTAATGAGAAAATGAAGCCATTTATTTGTTTATTTGATTTATAAAGTGTTGGCTCCATTAAGGATCAGCCCTATGAACCAGGCATAGCAAGCCAGAGCTGAGGAAATGTCTTTAGGACGTCAATATCCAATTGGCAAAACATTATCCCAGGCTATAGCAAAGCAAGAATTGAATGTTCAAGAGGAGAGAAGTTTCAAAGACTTGGAAAAGCAGATTGAGTTTCATTTGTGGGTCTCTTGAATAAATCTGTGGTCCTGTATCCCATAGTGAATCCCTTAAAATCCAGCATTGGGATGGCAATGTGATGGTTCCCAAAAATTCCTGCTGCCACCACTCACAGCCTAGGAGGGCTGGAGCAGCACATGGGTTTTCACAGGGGTTTTAAAATAAAAACTGTAATAAATAAGAATCTCCACATACCCAGAAGACACCTCCATTCCAGGCACAACACTGAAATATGCGGCTCACTATCCGGGGTTCACTGTGGGAGAGAGGCGTGTTAATGTCCCAGCACCTGGACAAATGCTCCCTCACAGGGGCCAACTGCTCCTGCCCCACATTTTGGTCACCTTGGAAAAGTCACCAAGAACCAGCTCCACACCAATTGTGCACCTGATTTTATCCAAACACAGAAATCCTGGAAGGAAACCCTGCACAAATTCACACCATGTCTCAGCCAGTGCAGTCTCTACAAGACTTACACCAGGGAGACTCTTTCAACTTTTATTAACTCCCAAAATCTGCACTGAAACAGAAGAAAAGCAAAGCTTTCTTCCAGATTTTTAAGCACATATTGTAGATCTCAGGCTTTGTTTTCCCCAAACTCTTGCCACAATAAAACTGTGACATTTGGGGCATGTTTTGGTCTCAGAAGGGGCTGTTTCAGCTCAGGATGGTTTTGGTGTCTATTTGGACATGCAAGAACAGCTCTGTGAGACTCTGCAGCACTTTCCCAGTCAGCTCTTGACATCAGAATGATTTTGCTATAAAGAAAACCACCAAAATTCAGCTATTTATATAAACAACAACAACAAAAAATTATATTTTTCTTCAGAGGCAGCCCAGATGTGGAGCTGCAGAGACCCCTGAGATGTATCAGGATCATGGGAGAATTTTCTTTCACCTTTCAGCCACGATAATTGGTAAATATGTCTCAGAATGTGCATTACTGCCCAAAACCTCTGTGTGAGGTGCCAGCCCAGTGCCATCAGGGCAGCAGAGACATCCTGGGAGTCAGACATGGGAACAGATGCTGTTTGCTCCTGCATGGGGATAATTCTGGCATTTCCAGAGCCACTGCAGCTCCAAACTCCACAAAACACAGCAGGGCTGAGGAAGAGAGACACTCATGAGGACATTGGATCCAAGCTGCTGTTTCTTCCCTGATCCCAGCAGCAACAATAGATCTGAGATAGTACAAGGATTCAGGAGGAAAAGAAACCCATAAATCCACATTCTTTCAGTGGTAATTCAAGCTGATTATCAAACAACATAAAAGGCCTGACTCCTTATCTCCTGCTAACAGCTCTGGCTCTGTGACACAGTGCAAAAAGGGAGTTTCATACCACATGTTCCCCATTTATTGGCTCTGGCTGCCAGAGGAGAAGGGAATTACCCCATTTGTGAGCAGCCACACCCACACTCACTTCTCTTGCTTCTTCTCTTCCATGTGAAACCTCCGCTGGGCGAGGGCACTGTTGGCTCTCCTGCGCCTCTGCTCTTCCCTTTTCTGCTGGATCCGGGCATCCAGCTTGGAGATGGTGCAGATGCCCCAGATGGAGTCCTTGATTCCCTGTGGGCATGAGGAGAGAGGAGCAATGGCATGTGGCTGAGCCAGGCCATCCAAACCCTGCTGGTGCCATGGCTGGCCTCACTCCCTGGCTGCTTGGGCCCAGCTGGAGCAGCAGCACCACCTCTGTTCCATGGCCCAGTGACTCAAATCAATGCATGTCCCAGCATCTCTGTGACCAGCAGTAATTTTATCTGTAAAGGTGCAATTCTCTTCCAATTTGCACTATTTAAAACCCTGGCAAAAAATCAGAGTCTGATCTCTTGGCTGGCAGGAAGGCCCTCATCCCCTGCCAGCTTTCTGAGGCCAGTAAAATGGAATTACACCAATCTTTGGGATGTGTGAAGTCTCAGTGTATGCTGTGAGTTTGATGCTTATACCTTCACTAATAAAAGCATCTGTCCTCATCCCAGAAACTTCCTCCCACCAGCCACATCCATGCAAGCCTGTTAATAAGAGTGCCCAGAAGTTTTCCCTTACTCCATGTTTGGCATATTTGCAGAGCTGCCTCTCAGGACTCGGCTTGTCCAGAGAGGTTGTGGCTGTCCCATCCCTGGAAGTGCCCAAGGCCAGGCTGGATGGGGCTTGGAGCACCCTGGGATAGTGGAAGGTGGGACATGGAGCAAGAAAGACTTAAAGATCCCTTCCAACCCAAACCCCTCTGGGATCCTGTCCCATTATTCCCAGCTCCAGGTGATCCCATATCCATGGTCGTCACAATTTCCCTTTAAAATAAAAATCCTAAGCCAGGATGGTGTCACCATCCTGGTTGGGTTCATGGAGTTCTTGCCCAAAGAGGATAAATTCCAATCCCAAATTCATATCCCAGGCCCAGGCAGCTCTTACAGCTGTGTAGGAGCCCTGGGAAATGACACAACTCCTGCTTTTAGGCTGTGGTCACAGGGCTTTGATCAAACCTTTGTCTGTTTCCCAAACAGAGTTATTTCTGAGCATGAGTTATTGCTCAGTGACACAGCATGAGAGGCTTTTAGCCTGCATTTAACTCTGGATGATGGAAGACAAGGTGGGAACAATGAGGTGACACAGACCTTACTGCTGGGACAGAGCTGCTGTGGCCACAGACACTCATTTATTATTATTGCTATATTATTAAATTATACACAATATTGTACACTGTATATTAAAATACATTATAAACTTTGTGTATTTTATATATTGTAATATTATAATTAATATTATTATTAATTATAAGATTACAAAATATAACAATACACAGGGAAGAAGAGGAAAACAGCACAGGGAGAGAGAGGTGTGTCAATATTATCAATATTATTATTGTGATTTTTCATTAATTTGTGCCCAAAGGAAATCCCAAAGGAAAGCAGCAAACACTGAGCCCTTTGCAATAGACACATCACACAACAATGTTGAAATACACCTGGAGACCCTTTTCCTTCCTTGGAAAAGTCACCAAGAACCAGCTGCACACCAATTATGCACCTGATTTTATCCAAACACAGAAATCCTGGAAGGAATCCTTGCACAGACTCACCCCATGTCTCAGCCAGTGCTGTCTCTATAAGACTTACACCAGGGAGACTCTTTCAACCTTTATTAATTCCCAAAATCTGCACTGAAAGAGCAGAAAAGCCATGCCACAGGAGGGAGGGCGCCCCCAAAGCAGCAGGAGCAGCCCAGGAGCCTCACCCTGACGAGGTCATGAAGGAAGATTCTCACGCTGTCGGCCATCTCGACTCCAGCATCACCTCTGCTTCCCAAACTATCAACTACAGGGAGAGGGGGAGAGCCGGGCCCAGGCCTCTCTCATCCTGGAGAGACGGGAAACGGAGGAGCCTGCGGAGAGAACACACAGGGCACAGCCGGTGACATCGGGCTGGCCGGGAATGCCAGGACCAGGCACACCCCGCTGATTGCCAACAGGATTGCCGCCCTAAAACAGGCCGGGGAATGGACCCAGCGAGCCCAGGGCTGGAGGAACAGCTCTTGGAAACCACCAGAGAAAGAAAAATCAGCCTCTGAAACGAAGCAAAAAATAAACCAGCAGCTACCAAAACTCGTGCTTTCCCAGCAGGATGCAAACCTCGCGTTCCTCCAGGCAGCGCTGGAGCAGCTGAAGTCACCAACCCCGGCATGGCAGCGCTGCTGCAGCCGCGGGACGCAAACAGTTTAAAATCATTTTAAAGACGTGTTTGTTTTGGTTATTGTGAGTCAAACCCTGCCGGGATCTAAGCTGCGGAACCAGAACTGACCTCCAGATTTGTTACCGAGTTAATCACGGGCAGCTTCCTCCTAAAAACCCGAGTCAAGGAACACCGTGCCGAGGAGGGCACCCACAGGAATGGGGGGGTGACCCGGGGGTCTGCAACCCTCACGGCTGAGGGGTGACCCGGGGGTCTGCAACCCTGAGGGGGTGACCTGGGGGTCCACACCCCTCACAGCCGGGGTAACCCGGGGGTCAGCACCCCTGGCAGCTGAGGGGTGACCTGGGGATGCGCACCCTGAGGGGGTGACCTGGGGGTCAGCACCCTGAGGGGGTAACCCGGGGGTCAGCACCCCTGAGGGGGTAACCCGGGGGTCAAGCACTCCTGGCAGCTGAGGGGTGAGCTGGGGGTGCGCACCCTGAGGGGTGACCCGGGGGTCAGCACCCCTGGCAGCTGAGGGGTGACCCTCAGGCAGACCCCGCCGTGGCTGCCGGGGCTCCGCGTGTCCCCCTCAGTTCGGAGCCCCGCGCTTTACCCCGGGCTGTTCCCACAGCCTCCCACATGGTGTTCGAAGGGGACAGCTCCCAAATGCCCTCAGGGCCGCCCCCGCAGTGCCCAGCGCCCCCGGGAGGTTTGTTTCGGGCCGGGAAGGCCGCGGTTCCCGGCGGTGCCCCCCGCGCGTGTCTCCGCACGCCGCCCCCGGCCCCCCCGGTCCCCCCGCACTCACCGGGGCCGGCCGGGGGCGCACGGCGGGACGGGCCCGGCTCACACGGCCCGGCCGCGCCCACCGCGCATGCGCCGCGCGCACCGCGCACACGCACTGCCGCGGCCCCGCCCGCCGCTGCTCGCCCCGCCCGCCAATGGGACACGCCCATGGCGGGGCACCGCCCACAAGCCCCGGGCACCGCCCACCGCCCCAACTGCGCATACTCCAAAACCCAGTGCGGACGCCTCTGTCCTGAATGCAGGGGCGCGTGCGCGCTGCTGCCGCCCGCCGCCAGAGGGCGCCACATGCACAGGGAAGGGAATTGCGAACGCTGGGGAGATACTGGGAATACTGGGGGGATACTGGGGGGAATGGGAATACTGGGAACACTGTGGGGATACTGGAGATACCGGGGGGAATGGGCGTACTGGGCCCAGGAGCACTGGGGACACTGGGGGGATACTGGGCATACCGGGGGGAATACTCGGAAGGCTGTGGGGAGACCAGTGGGAATGGGCATATTGGGGCTGGGGCACTGTGGGGATATTGGGAACTCTGGGGAGATACTGGGGAGAATGGGAGTACTGGAGCTGGGGCACTGGGGGGGAGACTGGAACACTGGGGGATACCTGGGATATCGGGGGGAATGGGCATACTGGGGCCGGGGGCACTGGAAACACTGTGGGTGGGGATACTGGGGATATCCGTGGGGAGGGGTGTACTGGGGCACTGGGAACACTGGGGGAATACTGGGGATACCGGGGGAATGAATGGGCATACTGGGGCTGGGACACTGGGAACACTGGGGGGATACTGGGGATATCCGTGGGGATGGGTGTACTGGGGCTGGGGCACTGGGAACACTGGGGGGATACTGGGGATACCGGGGGAATGAATGGGCATACTGGGGCTGGGGCACTGTGGGAACACTGGGGGCTGGGGGCACTGGGGCAGATAATGAGGGGATACTGGGGGCACTGGAGATGGGGACACTGCAGGGTAGTGGAAATACTGATACTGGGGCTGGAGGCACTGGGGGAATACTGAGGGCACTGGATCATGATGGAAGCACTGGGGGTATGGATGCAGGTGTCACCCACCTGGGGAATATTGTGCTCTGACTCCAAGATTCAGAAGGCTGAAGAGAAGCTTTATTAACCTATAATATATTACATTATATACTGTACTATATTCTGTGCTAAACTACACTAAAGAAAAACCTGTGACCCTTTCCAGACAGTCACAACACCACTTTGACCCAATCGGTCAATCAGTCCAAACAACCATCACTGGTCCAATTAACAAATCACTCCTGGTAAACAATCTTCATAACGCATTCCACGTGTGCCAAACAGGAGCAGCAAGTAGAGATAATTGTTTTCCTTCTTCTCTCTCACTGCCTTCCCCAGGAAAAATCCTGGGAGAGGGAATTATGTCTCTCTATTCAGAGAATGTGAATACCACAGTGGGGGAAATGGGGGTTAGAGGGGACACTGTGGGGACAGCGAGGGACACTGGGGGAATAACATGGACACTGGATCTGGAGGATAGGGACGTAATGGGGGTACTGGGGCTGGAGGGGACTGGAGCACCAGATAATGGGGATGATGGGAGCACTGGGGCAATGGGACACTGAGAGGATACTGGGATTAGTGGGAACTGGGGAGGCAACAGGTAATACTGTGAGATCCTGGGGACTGCAGGTGCGGGAACATAATGGGGGTACTGGGATGGAATGGAGTGTAGTGGGGACACTGTAGTTGTGGAAGGTGTCAATGGGGACACTGGAACTGAGGATACCGGGAGGATCCTGGTAGCCCCGGTGGAGGGAGCATGACAGGCACGGACCCCATTAATTCTCCAGCACACTCATCATCCATACATCCATTTTATTCCTACAGGACACCACCTCTGGCCTGGGGAGGGGGTCCAGGGCCGTGCCTCAGTTCCCCCCTCCCCGCCCCCATCAGACCACGCCGAGCTCCTGCAGGGGCTCCCCATCCAGCAGCCTGTCCCAGCCCAGCCTGCGCAGGTCCAGGGTCTCGTAGCGGCCCCGGAGCAGCAGCTCGGCCAGGGCCCTGCCCGCGGCCGGCGCGTGCTGCAGCCCGTGCCCACTGAAGCCCGCAGCTGAGAACAGGTTCTCCAGCCGGGGGTGCGGGCCCAGCACCGGGTTCTGGTCGAAGGTGTTGTAGTCGTAGTACCCTGCCCAAGAGCCCCTGACCTTCAGGGATTCAAAGGCTGGGACACGCCGAGCCAGCCGGGGCCAGATCTGCTCCTGGAAATAATCGTGATCCACCGAGAGATCGCTGGGATCCGGCTCTTCCTCCTGGAAAAGGATAAGCTGGGGGTGTCTGATAAGGAATAGGGGGGTGAGGGATCTGATCTGAGGGGACCCCAGGGGCTCACCTCGGGGGGGCTCATCCCGCCCAGGTAGTTCCCAGCAGCGCCATCCGGACGGAAATAAGCACCAGAGGTGTCGATGAGGAAGGGGCAGGAGAGGCCAGGGCCATTGGGGCAGTGCCAGGTGAACACATACCTGGGGAACCCCAAACAGAGTGTGAGAGGTGCTCCTCTTGCCCCCCAGTATGGTGCAGCGGGGCTGGGATGTGGAGATGTTTGTCCTCCCCAATAAAATAACATTGAGGAGGTCCTGTCACTCTTAGGCACACTGGAGGGGCTGTGGGCACTGGGGGGATAACTGAAGTACTGTGGGGGTAATGGGGATAATAGGGCTGGGGGCACTGGCAAGGTAATGGGGACACTGGGGGAATAATGGGAGTATTGGGAATACTGGGAGAATACTGTGGGTACTAGAGCTGGGGAGGCAATAGGTGACACTGAGGGGGATAATGGGGACCCTGGGATTGGGAGTATGGGGACATAACGGGGACAGTGGGGCTGGGGGCACTTGAGGAATAATGGGAGCTCCAGGATGCAAGACCCCACTTCCAAATAACAAACTGAGGAAGCTCAACATCCCCCCAGAGGGTGGTGGGTGCTGGGATGTGTGTCCCATTCTGTGATCCCCCAAAATAGCACCTAAGGATTCATGTCACCCCCTCAAAGACAGAGGATGCCAGGATGACACCCCCCAGTATAAAAGTGCTGAGGTGCTCCCCCATGACACAGTACTAAAGTACCCCCCAAAACAGCAGCAAGGGCATCACCCCACTGATAAAGGAGTTTATAGGGTGCGCCCCCACTCTGAGCCCAGGAGCTGCCCGGCTGTCCCACTGTGAGCCCCAGTACCTCTTCCTGGGCTGGATGGGCAGGGCGGGCTGGCACAGCCCCCGGGGCAGCCCCTCTGCCTCCAGCAGCTTCCCCGCCCAGGCACCCGCAGCATTGACCACGATGGCACAGGCCACGGGCTGGTACTCCAGGCTGTCTGGCATGTGCACCTGGGGGGCACAGACGGGGGGTCAGGGCTGCAGGGGGGTCACAGGCACTCTGGGGAGCCGGGGGGGCACGCACACACTCACGTGGACGTATTTGATGCGCGCAGACGGCGGCGCTGACGCCATCATGTAGTTGGTCGAGGTGACAAAAGCTGGAGGGTTTTGGGGTCAGGTGGGGGCTCCTGGGGGTGGCAGGGGGGAAGCCTCGCTGTGCACCCCCATCCCTCACCTCGCACCTCCCCGGAGCAGCTCTGCACTCCCAGGGACGTGGCTTTGCGCCGGAAAGCGTTGAGGAGGGTCCAGGGGTCGAACCAGCCCTCATCCTCCAGACCTGGGCAGGGAAACACGAGGGGAAACTCCTGTGTGACCCCCCCCAATACATGCACTGGGGGGGCTGGACCTCCCCTTCTATAAATACAGCCAGGATGAAGGATGCATCAGGAGGATGAGGAAGGATGTTGAGGGGAGTCTCCATGCCCTCCCCCATCCTCCCACATACCATAGGATGCCACAGCCACATCCTCCGTGTTCATCCAGGGGTATTTCTCCTTCAGCTGGGTGGGGGACAGCAAGGTCACCTGTGCCCCTTCATCCCTGGAGATGGCCAACATGTGGAGGGAGGTCAGGATGAACCCCAGCCCCTGAAACCCCCCCTGGGAGGGTCCCGTGTGTCCCCCACCTCTGCAGCTGCACGGCAGCCTCCAGGGCAGCAGCGTTCTGGGGGGATGCGAGGAACAGGTACCCCCCAGGGCGGAACTGGATGTCAATGGGCGGCTCATTCGGCACCCCAAGGTACTCCTGTAAGGAGATGGGGGGACCACAGTGAGCGGGGCTGGACTCCCCAAATTACCCCCGGCCCATCTAACCCCACGTACATTGATGTTGCGGAGGAAGCTGGCAGAGAATCGGGACATTTGGATATTTTCCGGGAGGGAAAACTGCTGCCGGATCCCCCCCGCCGACAGCACTGTGGAGGCTCTGGAATACTGAAGATATAAATACCCAAAGGCACTCATACTGATACCGAAGGCTCCGAATCCGCAGAACAGAAGGGGTTCAGGGGGTGCCCAGGCCCACAGCCTGCCCTGGGCGGGGTGTCTCACCGTGGGGTCCCGCTCCACCACCAGCACCCTCATGCCGTGCCGCCGCCGCCAGCCCTCCAGCACCTTCAGCCAGTAGGCCACGGACCAGCCCACCACGCCGCCGCCCACCACCACCACGTCGGCCTCGTCGGGGGGCCGGGGGTCGGGGTGGGTGCCCGGGGGGACCCAGCCGCGCCCGCCGCTCCCTGAGGCCGGCAGCTGGTCCCGCAGGGTCTGCGCCATGCGCTCCAGGGTCTGCCCCAGCTCTGCGGCGGAGCGGGGGCTGCCGAGCCTGAGGGGGCACGGCCGGCAGCCCCGGTACCTCTGCCCCCCCCGGGGACATTCCCAGGATAGCCCTCAGGCTCCCCCCGGGTGACCAGGAAAACGCCCCGAACGCTCTGTGAACCACCAGAACGCTTCCAGTGACCTGGAATGACACCAGTGCCTCCCGCTGGGAGTCCACAGTCCGCTCTGGGAATCACCCGAGACCTCCACCATCCTTGGGACCCCCTCCAGTGTCCCCTGGGCCGGGCGGAACCCCCCGTCCCCTCTGAGACCCCCGGCCGCCCAACTCTCCCCAGCCCCAGCAGTGTCCCCTGCCATCCCCGCAGCCCCCAGGGATCGCCCCAGGCCCCTCTGGCACGCTCCCATACGGACCGCAACCACCCCAGCGACCCCATTCCCAGCGACCCCATTCCCAGCGCCCCCCATTCCCAGCTCCCTTCCATTCCCAGCTCCTCCCATTCCCAGCGCCCCCCTTTCCCAGCGCCCCCCATTCCCAGCGCCCCTCTTTCCCCGTTCCCCCCCATTCCCAGCGCCCCTAACTCCCAGCTCCCTCCATTCCCAGGGCCCCCAATTTCCAGCTCCCCATTCCCACCCCCCCTATTCCCAGTTCTCCCCAATTCCCAGCTCCCCCCATTCCCAGCTCCCCCCTATTACTAGCTCTCCCCATTCCCAGTGCTCCCCGTTCCCAGCTCCCCATTTCCATCTCCCCCCATTTCCAGCGCACCCAGCAATCCCGCCGTATATCCTCACATACCCCAGCAACCCTACGTTCCCTGGGACACCCCAATTTACCTGCCCCCCTCCCCATTCCCCTTATCCACACCCAGACACCCCCTCCACTCTTCCCGTGTCCTTCCCCTCGTGTCCGCCAAATCCCCGGTGCGGTGCCGGGGACCCCTCGGGCTCTCACCGCGGAAGAAGTCGGAGCTGAGCGGAGCCGCGGTGCGGAGGGGGCGGCCCGGGCCCCATACCGGGGCCCATACCGGGACCCCCCCCGGTTCCGGGGTCCCCCCCACAAACCCCCCCGCCCCCCGCGCGCGCAGAGCGCGCCCCCACCGCAGCATGGCCCCGCCCCCTTCCCTGTGACCCCGCCCACTGGAGGGGGCCTTGGCTCCGCCCCCGCCCGCCGCCGTCCCGCCAATGGCGCGGGTGGGCGGGGCTTCCGGCGGAAGCGCGGGGCAGAGCGACGTGTGCGCCCCGCCGGGCCCGGCGCCGCCGCCATGCTCGACTTCTTCACCATCTTCAGCAAGGGCGGCCTCGTCCTCTGGTGCTTCCAGGGCGTGCGCGGGCCCGCCGCCACCGCCCCCGTCAACGCCCTCATCCGCTCCGTCCTCCTGCAGGTCGGGCGGGGCCGGCTGCCGGGGGAGCAGGGTTGGGTGGGGGTCACATACCTGGCGAGGGGGGCGAGGGAGCGCCCGGCTGCCGTGAGGGAGGGGGGCGGTGGGACCCGTCTGCCTCGGGAGGAGAGAGGGGAAGCTACAGACATGGCGGGGAGGCGGGATGGGCCCGTCTGCCTGGGAAGGGACATCAGCTGAGCCACGGAGCTGGCGGGGAATGGGGACCGGGACCGCCTGCGTGGGGCGGGGGAAGCACGGGCACGAACAGGGAGTGGGAGAGGTGGCACACAGGTGGGACCACTTGTTGGAGGGGACACACAGGCACGGCCAGCTCTGGGAGTCGGGACGGGTGTGGGGTCACCCATTTGGGGGGTGTGGATGGGGCCTTTACTTTGGGGAGGCGACAGACCTGGATGGGACCACCCGCCTGGGACGGGGCACAGGGGCCGCGACCACCCTATGGGGTCATGTGTGAGGGATGCTGGACTGCTTTGGGAAAGGGGCGTGACAGGGATGATGGTGGGGAGAGGGGAATGACAGGGGTGAGGGGATGGTGGGTGCTGCTGGCACGCCCATTCTGACAGCTCCTCTCCCCCAGGAGAGAGGCGGCAACAACTCCTTCACCCATGAAGCCCTCACGCTTAAGTACAAACTGGACAACCAGTTTGAGCTGGTGTTTGTGGTAAGTGACCCCCTCCAGGCACCCCTCTGGTGGCAGGAGGGTCCCTCCAGCCCCCCATGTGCCCCCAAACCTGAATGAAGGGGATTGCCCCAGAAAAGAGGGGGAACAGTTCCCGCTGTGCTGAGGTTTGAGCAAGCAGCTGTTTGCACTGCCTAGGGCTGGATATCGGCTCCCAGAGTGCTTTGGCTCCTCTGTCTCTGGGATTTTTGGGGAGTGAGGGGCTGTGATGAGTGATTCAGGGGGATGTTGAGCAGTGACCCTACTGTAGCCAGGCTTCCCACAGAGGGGGGACTTGGGTGTCTGTCAGCTGAATGCCACTGCAGTAGCAGCTTATTTTAATCATCTGCAGCAGGATTAAAACTAATCAAACCTCAAATAGAAACTGCAGCCTTGTAAAACTTTACTTTGGCCACAGCTACTGAAAAAAAGCCAGAAATGTGTTATTCCCTTCACTTTATGGCGCATTTAACACTATCTTTTTTTGTTGCCTGGCACCTTATCTCCATAAATCCATACTACCTTTCCTGTTGGCCCACAGATAAGCTAAAGGTTTTCTGCCCTTGCCCTACGTGTCCACGTTGCCATAAGACAGCCTCTGTGTGTTAGAGTCACCTGTTGAAGCAAAGCTCTGGGCTGTTTTTCACCTTTTTGGGGGGAATTTTAAAAGCTTGGAAAGGTGGAGCAGAAAGTGCAGGCTGAAGCTTGCCCAAGTTAAAGAACTCTGAATTAAACAGAGAGGTTTTTGCTTGCTTGCTGCTGTTGAATGAGCTGGAAGTGCAGTGTCTGTTGGCCATGCTCCTTGGCAGGTGGGCTTCCAGAAGATCCTGACTCTAACCTACGTGGACAAGTTGATAGACGACGTCCATAAGGAGTTCAGGGACAAGTACCGCAATGAGTTCCAGCAGAAAGGAGCCCTGGGCCTCCTAAATGGCACCTTTGACTTTAAAGATGACTTCATGCGCCTCCTCCGGTACAGAGCTTGGGTTTTGCCTTAAATCTGTGTTTTGAGCAGAGATGGGAGCGGGGGAAGAGCTGAAATCCAGGCTAATGGGTCACCTCCCTGCAGGGATGCAGAGGAGAGCAGCAAAGTCCGAGCTCCCACGGTAATGAAGACGTTTGAGCAGTCTCTGAAATCCCAGAAGACTGTCAAGTGTATGATTGAAACCCGAGGGGAGAAACCAAAGGAGAAGGTCAAGAACAAGAAGAACAAAGGTTCCAAAAAGGATGGTGAGTTGATGGGGAAGATAAATGGGAGGGAAATAAATATTCCAGAGCAATGTGTTGCAGGCTGTGCTTTCCCAATCTGCTTGGAGCTGGACTGAGCTTGTGTTGGGGCTCTTCTTGTCAGGAACTGAAGCTGTGGCAGCACCCAGTAAAGCATCTGCGGGTGACAAGCAGCTCTCAGCAGCAGGGGAAAAGGAGGAACTGACCAAGGATGAAATCCTGCAGAAGAACCGGGAGGAATTCTTCAGGAGACACATGAAAGCTGGGGAGAAGTCCAGGTGGGTGATGAGAGCATGGTCAGTCTGCCTATGTTTGAACCAGGCCATGGCTGAATCTCTTCTCCTTTTGGTGAACCCTGGAAGCCAGACCTCACTTTCCTGGACCTTATTTTCCTGATTTCCCTCCTTGCTGAAAAATTTGAGAGAAGACACCTGGGTGTCCTGGAGGGGTAATAGAACCTGATTTTCTTTGCTGGGAGATGCAGAAACCCTGGGAGAAGTCCAGACCTGTCTTTAGCAAGCAGACAGCATTAGTGCATTGATACCTGGTTTGAGGGGAAGTGGTGCCATATGGGGTTAAAGTTCAGGTAAATCAACTCTGGGGAGCAGATTGATGAATTTCTGCCTTTTTGGGTAATCCAGGCTTTTATTTTTCACACCTCCTAAGGAGGTGATGGCTGCTGCTGCTTCCCTGCACTGCACACAATGTGTTTCTGTCTTTGTGCCACCAGATCTCCAAAGCCCGACGCACAGAAGGAGAAGGGGAAGAAGCCCCGGGTGTGGGATCTGGGGAACTCTAATGCCAAAGTACTTGATTACAGTAATTCTGCTACCAACGGCAGTGCCGAGGCTTGTCCTGTGGAGGAGTTTGACCCTGATATGGTAAGGAAAAGTCAGGCTCTGTTTGCTGTTGTGCATTCTCTGGGATCAGCTGGGCATTATGAACCCAGCCCAGTCTCTGTGCCTGGATGAGGAGGGGTCATGAAGAAACATGAAATAAGGATTGTGGCACTCAGCCCATAAAGCTGCTTGTTCTCTTTGCAGGCCCTGGGGGACAAAAATCGGGAGCCTGGCCGCCTCTATGACCTGGAGTATGAGAGTGATGATGAAGCTGAAGAGGAGAAAGTTGTCCAGAACCCTTCAAAACCCAGGTAGAGGCTCCCACAGCCCTTGCTTGTCACATGGTTCTTGATTTCTCTCCTGTAACTCCTGTTCCAGTCTAACCAGTAATGCAGGAAGCACAGACTGGTGTGTTATTCCTCTCAGGGCAAGCCCTTCTGCATCTGACCTTTGCAGATGATAATTTTCAAACCTCAGTGTAACTCTTCTGCTTCCCCACAGTGTGAAGAAGGGTGGCCTGGGGGGCATGTTTGGCATGCTGAAGGGCCTGGTGGGTTCCAAGAGCTTGACCAGAGGGGACATGGACCCTGTGCTGGAGAAGATGAAGGATCACTTGATTGGTACATCTGGATCCATGGTGTGAGGGATTAGTGGCAGTTCCCTGTGCTCTGTTGGGTGGGCCCTGGTGTGGGTCGTGCCCGTGGTTTGGGATATTCTTGCCCACAGGAGCTGTGGTGGGTTCCTGTCTGACCCTAGAGAAGCCCTTGAGAGTGCAGCAAAAAGGGGGGCAGCAGTCAGGTCTGGTGGGAATCCTTCCCTTGACACCAATGTGGGATGTACATAACATTCTCAGCAGCACTGACTCCCTGTTCTGTCTTTCTCAAAGCTAAAAACGTGGCAGCTGAGATTGCAGTGCAGCTCTGTGAATCAGTGGCCAAGAAACTGGAAGGGAAGGTGATGGGGACGTTCACCAGTAAGTGTCCGTGTGGCATCCAGTGTGTGGTTTGGAGCTCAGGAGTATTCCCCACGTGTGACACGTCCTCTTTGCACCCCCTTTTCCCAGCGGTGACCTCGACGGTGAAGCAGGCGCTGCAGGAGGCCCTGGTGCAGATCCTGCAGCCCCAGCGCCGCGTGGACGTCCTCCGCGATGTCATGGACGCGCAGCGCCATCGCCGGCCCTACGTCATCACCTTCTGCGGTGTCAACGGCGTCGGGAAATCCACCAACCTGGCCAAGGTGGGACAGCACCCTGGCTCACAGGTGGGGTGATGGAGTCAGGCTGTGTAGCTGCTTTTCTGATGTGCTGCCTGCTGCAGATCTCGTTCTGGCTCATCGAGAACGGCTTCAGCGTCCTGATAGCGGCGTGCGACACGTTCCGCGCGGGAGCGGTGGAGCAGCTGCGCACCCACACGCGCCGCCTCAACGCGCTGCACCCTCCGGAGAGCCACGGCGGGCGCACCATGGTGCAGCTCTACGAGAAGGGCTACGGCAAGGACGCGGCGGGCATCGCCATGGAGGCCATCTCCTACGGTACGTGCAGAGCTGGGGGTGAGGGGTGCCGTCCTGAGGCAGGGCCGTCCTTCACGCTGCCTCCTTGCGGCCCCAGCTCGCAACCAGGGCTTTGACGTGGTGCTGGTGGACACGGCGGGACGCATGCAGGACAACGCGCCCCTGATGACTGCGCTGGCCAAACTCATCGCTGTCAACGCTCCCGACCTGGTCCTGTTTGTTGGGGAAGCGCTGGTGGGAAATGAGGCTGTGGATCAGCTGGTGAGTGTGGAGGCTTTGCTATTGAGGGATGAATCTCGGAAGGTTGCAGTTTATTGCAGCCCTGAGATGCGTGCAAAGTCTCTGTTTCGGCCCATGTGTTTGAAGAATGAGTAGGAGTTCTTCAGTTCTCAGTCTGAGAGTTGTTTATTGTATCTTATCTATAAAAAGTTTTCTCTTGTCTAGCCGAGGCCTGCTCAGCAGGACAGACAGGCACTCTGACTGCCCCCGTGGTGGTGTTATCTCTTTATACTATAAACTATGTATACAATGCTTACAATTGCTTTCCAATACTTATCACCTATGTTAGACAGTGAGTTTCTACTCTAGACCAATCTGTAAGTGCCAACATCACAGCAGAAGATGCAGGTAGAGAAGAAAGCAGCAGAAGAAAGGCTGGAGATGCCCAAGTCCCTCCATCTTGTCTCTGAAACCCCTATTCTAAAACCCCTAAAATCTACTTTTTCACCTAGTGATAATTTTATTATTACACTACTTAAACTTCTGTGGCTTTCAGGTCTTTATGCAAAGCTGGTAGTTTGCTCCATGGGTTAAAATCAAACCCACAGGTGTTCTGGGCTGTGTGCCAGGGTCTCTGAGCCCCCTGGCAGAGGTCCTGGCAACTCTGGACACCCAGAGGGATGTACTGAGTTCCGACAGACGAAGAGGGAAAAGAAGCCATTTCTGTAGGTTTTACCAGAGAATTGGATGGTGGCAGCACCACAAACACATTTCTCAGATCCTTTTTCTCCCTCAGGTCAAGTTCAACAAGGCCCTGGCTGATCACTCCATGGCCCAGACACCGCGGCTCATCGATGGCATCGTCCTCACCAAGTTTGATACCATTGATGACAAGGTAAGGAGGCTGCTGAGGGGATTCTGCACAGAGTCCTGACAGTGACTGGAGGGGAGAGATGGGAACTGTCAAACACAGGGCACTCCTGCACTTTCTCCTTGTGTTTAAGCCATTGAACCAAATATAGAAGTCTCGTTTCCACTCATGGGGGATGAATGAATAAATGACGAGCTCCCTGAGGGGGAGCAATGGATTTCATGGTGCTGCTTGTCCCCGGCAGGTGGGTGCTGCCATCTCCATGACCTACATCACGAGCAAGCCCATCGTTTTCGTTGGTACCGGACAAACCTACTGTGATCTGCGAAGCCTTAACGCCAAGGCCGTGGTCGCAGCGCTCATGAAGGCCTAAACACCAAATCGCTGTGTGCAGATGTCCCAGAAGAACCTGCTTTACCCTGTCACCAACTAGTCTTTCCCGTGTAGTGCAGAACAGAATGGAGGAATGGCAGCATGAGGAGTACTTTTTTTGGATAAACCCACTTTTATCCAGAAAAAGCCCTTCTCTGGGTTCCTCCATTCTGTGTCCAGTGACGCAGGCTCCCTTGCGGGGAGGCTGAATCCAGAGCTTTGTATTGTTCGTGCTGCACGAGGGAAGGTGGGTGGTGCCAGGATCTGCTGTGCTTTTTGGTGGGTTTGAAGGCTTTTTATTGAGCTGCTTTTGATTTTTAGACCAGCTTAGGGAGGAGACAGGAGGGACTTGGGCTTAGGGGCAGTATTAGATCTGGCTGTTAACGCTGCTGTTTGTGGCAGCTCCACCGAAGCTGATAAACCAAAAAAAGTGATGGCCTGTGCTGGGCTGGAGGGGACATGCTAAATTGCCTTAAAGTCCCCCCTATTTGTCCTCACCCGGACTCTGAAGCAGGGTCCCCAGACACCACGTATTTGGGCAGGAGCTGGAGAGCTGCAGCAGCCAGGTCCAGAGGTGGAAGGCAGCGTGCCCTGCCTGGCTCCTGCCCGCTGGTCTTGGCGTTATTTGCTAGTAAAAAGGAAAAAAAAAACACCAAACCACATTAATACTGGAAGAGAATGGTGGCTGCTTGCTGCTTTCCTGCACCCTTTCTCCCCGCTCCGAGTGCCTCTTGATCCCGGTCGGAAGTGCTACACTGATAATACAAACCTCTGACAATGTCTTGTAGCTCTGTATTGCAGATGTGCTATAGTGCAATAAATTGAATGCTGTCTGCTAAGAGACATAATTTATATAAAATAAACTTCATAATTTGTTCTCTGTGTATAAATAACTTGCCTCCAGCCAGGACCTGTTTCCTACTGGGTTTGGGGTAGATGAACTCCCACCAGGAGGGGTGAAAGAGCCTTTAAATGATACAGCAGCCAAAGTTCAGTGAGCAGGCCTTTAATACAACTTCAACATACAAAATACTGTACAGTAAAAAGACAGGACTAGAAAACTAGAGCTTCCAGTAAAAAAAAAAAAAAAGCTCAAGTTTCATTTTTAAATTGAAATACAGAATATAAAAGCACTAGGTATGAAGTTAGAGGAGGCTGCAGCTCCCTCGGGGACACCGCGCTCCGCAGGCACACGCAGCCCCAGTGAAACCACAATTACTGTGTTAGCCCAGCTGTTCATCCGTGGTGGCTCTGTCCTGGCCTTGTCCCTGCTGGAAGGGTCCTGGCTCGGTGCTGGACAGCAGTGGGACAGTGAGTGGTGGGCTCCGGCCTCCCTGAGGGCTGCTGGCCTGGCCTGGGCCTGTCCCAGGAGCTCCTGCCACAGCTCAGGGCCTTGGGCAGGGCTCAGGCTCAGGGGCTGCATCCTGTGTGGAAGCAAAGGCTGAAAACCTGCCTGGGACCCCAGGGAGCAGCACAGGGTGAAGCCCCTTGGCTCCAGAGAGCCTGCCTTACCTTTCACCTCAGCGTGGGCAGCGGCAGAGCCGTTCAGCTGCTGCCCCTCCTTGGGCACACCTGGGGCAGAGCAGAGACCAGACTCAGGTGGAGAGCCAGCTGCCCATGTGCTGGTTTCACACAGGCTTTCCTGGCTGGGTTAACCTCAGAACCCACTTCCCCCATTTTTATGATTTATTAGTGATACCTCTTGTTTAAAATCATTGGCTCAGGCTGAGCAGCATGAGGGTCAGGGATACTAAATGCCCCTTCACTAGAAAGGGAGCAAACAGCTGCACATGAAAAGCAAAGTTTGCAGGCGTGGGAGGCAGCACAGCTGTCTAAACTGTTAAAACATACAATGTTTTCATAAAAGCAACCCGCAGATCCAGCTACACTTAGAGACACGTTTGCTTTTTAAAAAAAAAGGTTTCAGGAATCTCTACATAGCATGAAGAACAGGGGCTACCACCCCTGTCTACTGTGCATGGTGCCAGCCAAGGGTCCCCCAGCCCAGCCCCTGCCCTGTACCTGCTCGGCCCCGCATGGCAATCTCGCTCGTCAGCCGCTCAAAGTACTCGGGCAAGTCAGCGTAGTCATCTCCATAGGAAATCACTTTGATGCCTTTGTCCAGCATGTTCTCACGGAGCTTCTTGAACTCATCCACGTCCCCCCTCCGCACCAGCATGAAGTGCTCCAGGTCTGACTTGTGCTTGACAGCCTCTAAAAACAGGGCCTGAAACGTTGTGTCATCAACTGTCCAACCACAGCCCAAGAAGAGGAAGGACTTATTTTCATACAGCTTCTGAATCTCTCGCTTTAAGAAAGGGAAAGATGTTCTTGGTCAAGGTGAGCTTCATCCTCACAAGAGACAGCACCTGCCCTATCCCTGGGGAGGCTCTGCACCAATGCCATCCTTCAGCAAGTGTGGGAGTGTGACTGTGTTCACAGGGGTCTTAGGATGAGGGAAGAGACAAGGATCTGACTTTATGTTTTAGAAGGTTTGATTTATTTTTTTATGATACATATTAAAACTATACTAAAAGAATAGAAGAAAGGATTTCATCAGAAGGCTGGCTAAGAATAGAAAAAGAATGATAACAAAGGCTTGTGTCTCAGACAGAAAGTCTGAGCTATCTGACTGTGATTGGCCATTAATTAGAAACGACTAACATGGGCTAATCAAAGATCTACCTGTTGCACTTCACAGCAGCAGATAACCATTGTTTATATTTTGTTCTTGAGGCTTCTCAGCTTCTCAGGAGGAAAAATCCTAAGGAAAGGATTTTTCATAAAAGATGTCTGTGACATGGGAGGTGCTCCAGCACCTCAGAGGCCAGGGAATTCACCCTCCTATTTCCCATATCTATTAATTCTCTCCCCTCTCAGTGAAGCTCAGTCTAAGCCCAGCTGAGCCGTGCCCAGGCTGGCCCGGCGTGGCTCACCATGACCTCGGTGTTGCGCAGAACGTTCTGGTAGCCGGCCGGGTGCAGGACGATGCCGCTGGGGTTGGTGTAGACGCCGTGGATGTGCAGGACACTGAGCTTCCTCTTCTCCTGCGCCCACTCCAGCACCTGCACAGCACAAACCCGCAGCAACGGCCGTGAGTGCATCGCGCTGGCTGCCACAGCACTGCTAAATGTAACATTTTGGGGAAGCGTTCCAAAGAGGCTGCTCCTTCCTCATCTTCTCATCTTCTCCATCAGCCTCCACACCAAGGCCTGCGGCCACAGCTTGGGGTGCTCGTTTGGGTCAACACTTCAGCTGACAGGTGAATGTTATGAGCAGACTGAATCAAAATGCCAGATTGACCAGAAAAAGGGGAAAAAACTACAAATCTTCTGTCAGCATGTTTCTCAAGCCCACCAAGTTGTATTTTGTGGCACCTACTGGCTCTGAGGGAGTCACTAGCTGAGCTGACCTCCATTTCAGACAGCTGCTTCTGAGGCTCTCGGTTTACTCCTGCAGACCTCAGCTCGTTTAAGCTTGCAATAATTAGAATGCTTACTTGTAACACTGTAAGTACTTCCAGCCATGTAGATTAAGAGGTCACGCAGGAAACATGAAGCACAGAAATGAGAATGAAAAGAGAGCAAGGACTGCACAGGACACAGACATTGAGGGTGTTTAACATGCAAACAGAAGGATGAGATGCTCCCCACCAGAAAAACCCGTGATTGAGAGATGAGGTGAGCAGGTGCAGAGCTCAGGGTTTCACAGCCTGACTGGGGCAGGAGGAGGGATTTTTGCATAAAGAGAGTAGCTCTGAGAGTGCAGCAGGAGGAGCCATTCCAGCCATTGCAGGAAGAGGACATGGGGCAAGAGGGGAGCCTTGAAGGCTGCAGCCCTGAACACCCATCACAAAAAGCACTGTGCAGCACCTTATAAAAATAAAAAGTTCAGCTTTGCATCTTGCATGGAGTTTCTCATATGGGCTAGAAACATCAACCCGAGCCTTATGTGGAAGCAAGGCCAAGCCAGAAGTTTCAAGGACAGAGATCAAAGGAATAGCAGGCTTAAGGACTCCTCCTGAGCACTGGATGGCAGCCAGCAAAGCAGCCTTCCAGAAAGGAGTGTTCCTCCTCATTCCTCTGCTTGCTGCCCTGGACAGAGCCTCTGCCTGGAGCTTGTCTGCCACCACTTAAACCACTACAATCAGAACAATGCTCTCAAGCAGCATGAGAGCACATTCTGCACCACCACAGTCCCTGACAAAAGAAATAATCATCCTTTACCTTCTTTTCATCAGTCAGGTCAAGAGACTCAAGGTGCTTCCCTTGGTGTGCTGCATACAGCTCCAGCAGGTTATCAAAGTTCGTGGTCAACACAAGGGCCCCATTCTCCATCAAGTGAAGCACAGACTGAAGCAGCTGCTTCCCAGAATCTTCCATTTTGGATTCCAGGTCATCAAACACCTCGTATAAACAGTCCTTGAAAAAGGTCGAGCGAACGTTGCTTGTACGCTGAGAAGGGGAGACAGACTGAGATCAGAGCCAGCCCCGTAACACCTCACACCAAATGACCCCATGAAAAACTGCCCACATTTCCCCAACACCCTGCAAAGCTCTGGATCCTTGCAGGGCAAACACAGAGCCTTGGCTGCACCAGGGTGGGTGCTCTCCTTCAGTGTAGTTGTAGGATCACAGAATCCCAGACTGGTTTGGGTTGGGAAAAACCTTAAAGCCCACTCTGCCATCTCATCCCACTCTGTGCCCTGGGCAGGGACACCTTTCACTATCCCAGGTTGCTCCAAACCCCTCCAGCCTGGCCTGGAACACTCCCAGGGATGGGGCAGCCACAGATTCTCTGGGCAATCTCACCCCCTTCACAAGGAAGAATTTCTTCTCAACATCCCATCTAACCCTGCCCTCTGGTTGTGTGAAGCCATTCCCCCTTGTCCTGTCACTCCAGGCCCTTGCCCACAGTCTCTCTCCATCTTTCTTTTCAGCTCCCTTCAGGTATTGGAAGGCCACAGCTAGGTCACCACTGAAGCCTTCTTCTCCAGGTTTAACAATCCCACTGCTCTCAGCCTTTCCTCATAGGAAGGCGCTCCATCCCTTTAATCATCTTGGTCCAGGTGAAACACCCAAAACCCACATCCACAGCAGGGTTATGTCACAGGCACCTGGCACAGTAAGTGCACCTGTGGTTCCTTGTGCACAGAGGAATTGTTGGGATGGGGCACCATTGCTGGAGAAGCAAATCTCCAGCAAAAAGAGATTTCAAAAGCCAAATCCTGCCCTCAGGGCAGGTACAAGCACACTGACCGGAGACAGCTTCTGAATAAGGTCGTGGGCAACATGGACCAGGTTCTTGTCTTCATGAAGACACTTCTGGAACCTTTTGCTCTCCTCATCTTCCAGGAGATCAAAGTCAATAGCAGCATCCAGGAGGGCCTGAATCAGCCCCTTCCAGGACTTCAGTGCTGGGACCTGGGGAGCAACTGCAGCACTAATTCCTGTCCCAATCACCAACACAAGTTCCCGAGGC
This sequence comes from Melospiza georgiana, assembly GCF_028018845.1. Taxonomy (NCBI): domain Eukaryota; kingdom Metazoa; phylum Chordata; class Aves; order Passeriformes; family Passerellidae; genus Melospiza; species Melospiza georgiana. The sequence goes on along the minus strand of NC_080456.1, from coordinate 966,218 downwards.
TTCTTGGTTTTGAGACTTGGCAACAGCTTCCTGCAAAAGGAGAAAGGAGCACAGCTGGTACCACCACGAGGGGAAGGGTGTCTGGGGTGGTGGCACATGCAGACTGAGAGGGAGGTACCCTGTGCCTAAATTTTGGGTCAAACATCCATTGGGCTCTCTGATAAACAGAGCATGAGAGGAGCAGCTTGGTATCCTTAAAGGACAGCAGGCAGCTGCATGGATCAGCAGCACAAATGCTCCCAATACAAGGTCCCTAATTACAACATTTTGGGAATCAAATCTGTTACCAGGATGGTTACTGGGGAAGTCAATGATGCCCTGGGGTGCTTCTGCAGCAAAGCTAATCCACTAAAAATCTGGAATAAAGGAAGTCTATTAATAAAAGTTACATGGAGGGCTGGAGGGCATGGGAAAGGAGTGGTGAGCACGAGAGAATGAGACACACACACGCTCTGTGTCCTGAGATAAAACATGTGTCACATCCAGCGCAGGTCAGAAATGTGACCTGGTTTAAACAAGGTGCAGAACAGGGGCCTTGAGACAACAGCTCCACTTATCCCAGCACAGACAAAAGCAAGGGAAGGCTTCCTCCAGCCCAAGTTTGCTGAGGAACCTCCTCAGCTGTACCAGCAATCCCTTCCCTGTGATGCCTGAAATGTCAGCAAGATGCTCAAGGCCAATTTTTTAGAATATCCCAGATGATACAGAGTCACATGAAAGGGCTGCAGGGCTGTGTTCTCCTTACTCCTCCTCCCCTCCTCCCTGTTTTCCTGGCTTTACACCTGCACAGAGCTTTTAAATGTGACCTTTATCATTTATTAAGCAGATGTGTTGCTCCTTGCCTTGCCTTGCCTGGTGTCCAGCTGCTTTCTACAGCAGGAACCTGCTGCAGCTTCTCAGGATTGGAGCAGCAGCCTGGGAAAGCAACTTGTATGGAAGAAATGGGCTTTATCAGCAAACACGTGATATTTAGTGAGAAGGGGAGAGGAAACCAACACCACACAGATGGAGCTGTGCTTTGCTCAGCCCCTGCCTTTTAAAACAGACTTGTTAACCCTTTCCTTGAGGAGGGTTCACAGTTACTGCTGATAAACAAGGTTTAATTTTAGGACTGCAAGCCTTTTGTGAGGAATAAATTAGTATTCAGGCTAATGAGCTAATATAAAAAAAAACTATTGGAAGTATAGGGACTGATATCCAAAATATCAACAAATACCCAAGTCTTAACGTCCTGCATGCCTGCCCTGCTGATAAATGCACTTGTTTCTACCTTCAGAGCAAGGAAAAAATTATCTTCCAGTGTCTCTTCTGCACATTCCAGGGTCACAGATCAACCTCAAGACCACACAGTACTATCCTGCAGCCCTCCAGAACTTGCAAATAAATCAAATTAGTGGGAGACAACCCGCCAGCTGAATTAGCTGCTTGTCCACAACAACTTTTGAGCCTGCAGCAGCCACAGTCTCAGTCTCTGACAGACAGAATTACCCACCAGTCAGACTCCACTCACAGAACTGTAAGACCACCTACTTCTAAGCACAGGGAGCCTCAGAGTGAATTATTTACATGTAGCTCAACCATACTAATTTGAGTAACTCTGCCCTTCTGGAGACCATCATCCAACTCAAGCGAATAAGCACAACAACCATGTTTGACCTGACATTGTGAGTGACCAGGACCACGGAGACAGGACAGCAAAATACAGCTTTGAGAGTGACCCCATCCCCTGGCTGAGGGTTAAAACCCCACAAGTACATTGTGGGTGTGAAGGGCTTTATTCCACAAACAGCAGGAAAGCCCAGAGCCCGGCCAGCAGCCAGCACACAGCTCTTGGATCAGGAAACAAAACAGCCACGGTCGCCAGGGGTCACAATCCTTAAAGAACAATGCCAGGCAAAGGAAAAGGCTCTTGTTAGAACAAATTCACTGGAGCATAAGGAAATTTACCTGGGCTTTTTTGCAGGTGGCATTCCATCTTCCAACAATGTTTCCTTGCCCAGGCTCACCGTAGAAGCCATCCAGTTTCTGTAGCAGACAAATCACCAAAGGGAAGTCACTGCACATGGACACCACCACAACAACAGGGTTTTACAGATCCAGCTTTGCACACGTGGATAAATCTGAGGTTTGTTATCATTCCAAGATCACCTCTTGGCTGAGAATTGCATGTTTTTGTCTCTGAACTTTGTCCCACAGTCTCATCCTCTTCCTTAACCTCTTTTACCATAAAATCCTTGGCTGTTTTTCCCAGGTGTGATTGCCTCAGCAAAACCCACTTTGCCAGACCCTTTGTTCCACCTCAGCTGCTCGTTTTCCTGAGAGCTGGATCTTGGAGCAGCACTCCCCCCTTCCCCACAAGGCCCGTCAGCAAACTTGCTGCTTGGGAAACAGTGGGAGGGAAGAGAAGACAAAGAGATTTTTGTTGGCTCCAAAAAGCCACGGAGAGCATTTCATTCTGTGGTGATGAGAGAAGGGTTTCCCAGCCCGCCATGAGTCTGCAAGCACTGGGAAATGACCTTAAAGCCCACGGGAAGGAAGTGAAGCTTGAGAACTCTTTCAACAAGCCCCGTCACATAAAACACAAAAGCTCTGCCAGCACGCAGAGCTCTCCCACTCTGCTTCTCCCAAATAAGTCTATGAAAAGGGAATGAAAATGAACAGGACTGTTCAACCTCCTCTGCTTTCTCCTTGCCAATTGTAATGAGGAGTCCATCAAAAACTCTGTTAGACAAGGGCTTTTGGCTAAGAGGAAATGCTGAGGAAGAGCTGCTGACCCAAAATCACAGAGGTTTTGCAGGTTTTGCCATTTCAGAGAGATCTGAGTATTCTAGAGATGGCATGCTGTGATTGCTCCCTGGCAGCTCAGCAGGTGACAATGGCAGGTCTCTCTAGATAGGATCTGCAGGTGTTGGCATGGAACATGTGAGAAATCAGCCAGTATTCCAGGAAAGCACCATCTTTCCTTGCTGGATGATGAGAACAGGGCAAAGTGACACTGTCAGGAGCTCAGATACACTGTGTGTGCAGCCTTTACCCTCTGACCCCTTCAAAAAACTCTAGACAATGGCATTATGGATTGGTTTGGGCTGGACAGGACCTTGTGTCGTTCCACCCCCCTGCCATGGCAGGGACACTTTGCATCACCCCACCTTGCTCAATAATAAATCATTGTACAACAGCAGAACACCTCAAAGAGCTGGTTTCCACTACCTATATCTTGAAACATTACTGAACACATGCTGCTCATCACTCTAAATAATCACATTTTATCTCACTGGGCCTTACTGTAGGGCCCAGACTTTGGATAAGTGTCAAAGGCCCTCAGCAAATGAGGAATCTCCTGGTTTTCCCCCCTCTGTGCATGCCAGGCAGGGCTCCTCCATCACACCCTCTTGTGAACATTGTACCCTGTGTTTTTCCAACCCACACTCAGCCCAGGAGCTCAGTGCTGCTCTGACAATGAACCTCTGAACCCCTGAACCCCTGAATCCTGCCAGGTGAACTCTTTTGGGGGGTTACATCTCCAAAGACCAAAGCAGTGACTCTCAGGAAGACCTGCTGGACACAGAGCTGTCAGACTGACCTCAAATCCCTGCTGAGTGAATGCAGCCAAGCACAATCAGGATAAAGGGGGAAAAGCCCCTCTTTTTCCTTCCCAGGAGGGTCCCATCTCTCCTTTTGGATTAGCTGATTTTTCTGGAAGGACAGGCTGCTTCCACAAAGCCAGACAGATTTTATTTAGTGGTGCAAAGATGCTTGAGATAAGGCAGGGACTAACAATAGATAACAGGAGTGTTTCAGAGGGAAGTTTTGAGTTCCTGCTGGTGCCAGGTCTGCCCTCAGCCCCTGTGCAGAAGCAGAGCTACAGCAGAAGGTAAATCCTTCCTTGCTTTCTAAATTGGATATAATTTAAGCTTATAATTATCTTTGCATTGTGAATCATCAGCTGAGGCTCGAATATCAAGGTTGTTTGTAAACTCCCACCTAGAGCTCCCCTGTTTGCTTCCACCTGCCTCAGCACAGCTCCCATCTCACTCACCCTGCACATTCCCATGCTATTAACAGCAGGAATGGAGCCATCAAATCAATTTTAAGTGCCTCTAAATGACATTTCAAAAGCAATTTTAAACTTAGGAAAAAACACCTTTTGGAATTATAATCACCTTGCAAGGTTTTCTGATATAATGACCTTCAACCTTCAAGTCTATTATTCAGTGCAGAGAGCCATAAAGGAACAAAAAACTCATTATAAATACAGCCTAGTTCCAAAAAAGTTATTACAGGTCTTAAAAAGAATTCATGGGGATTCAGCCAAGAAATAGAAACCTCTGGTTTTTAGTCCTGGGGAGAAACTCTGCTTGCTAGAGGGATGGATGGTGCTGGCACAGCTGAGGTAGCCAAAATTAAATGGAATTACCTCAGAGCATGACACTGCCATGGGAACAAACCACAGCAGGTACTGCAGGTTCCCCTGGGAACACAGGTGCCATGGAGGAGAGGGAGCCACAGCACTCAGAAGATAAGAAATGCCTCTCCAGCCTTCTTCAGACACTGGGGACTTTCCAGCTATTTAGACTACAGGGGCTGAAGACTGTAAACACAACACTCCATGGATTCTTGGCTCAGCTGCCCCATTCCCCTGTCCCAGCCTTGTCCCCATCACTTTTATCAGGGTTAAAAGAGACTCCCTGTGTGGGTTTGGTGTGTTCTCTTTCTCCCTCTACACCACAGAAATCTCTTAATTTATGCTAAAGCCTTCCAGACTTTAATCCCAAGTCACCAAAACTAGAGAAACCCAACCACAGCAACTCCCTGTGTGACACAGACACACCATGTTGGAAATGTGAAGGTGTATCCCAGGTAAAAGCTAACACCTGAACACCACGCGTGTCAGACAAAGGCTGAAGTTCACACAGGGTGTGTATTTACAAAAACCTCTCTGCAGCTCTGCAGAACACAACCACACCACACAGCCAACCCCAGAGCCCAACCTGCAGAACTGAAAAGGGGAATTAATGGAACATTTTCTCCCTCACATCAAGGAGAAGTTACTGCTGCACCCAACAGAGAACTAAAGCTGTACCTCCAGAAGAGCCCCCCCAAATTCCCAAAAGAGACAAGTACAAACCTAGTGCTCGTCCATTATTTTCAGCTTCTCTGAGTGCTGAGAACTGCCACCAGCAAAGATGTCATTCCCAGCTTCTCTTTTAATTCAGCACTTTAGGGTGTTGGGATAAGATAGTGTAAAAGCCACTTTGTTTCAGCTGAAAGTTGAGCTGTCCTTGGCCAATTCCCAAGCCTACCCCTCCACGTGGGAGCTGCCCTGGAGCTGGATCAAAACCACCCTAGAAAAACACAGGCTCCAGAGACAATGGGACCGAGGACAAGCCCTGCTCCTGTCCAAGCCACAAAAACACAGGATTCAGCCTCCTTGGACGCGAGACAAAACACACCAGAGGATTTTATTCAACGCTGTGATTCTCCACGTGCTTCCCCGTGGCTCCATGAGCAAGGAGAGGCAGTGACACAGCAAAGCCTGGCGGAGCTCCGCATCCCACAGAGCCCCGCTGCCTTTCCAGAACTGACTCTGCCGAGGGAAGCGGGGAGGGGGGGTCACACCTTCGGCTCTGCTCGAGCCCTTACCTGTGCTCTCCGTTGTGCCCTCCTCGCTAAAGCTGCGGGAAAAGCAACAACACGGGCATTCAGCAGGCGGGGAGGACGCCGAGGCTCCTTTCCCACGGGGACACATCAATAAGAACGAGCGCTTATAGAGGGCGACGGCGGGGCCGAGTCTCGGCCGGGCCGCCCGCGGCTGCCGGAGGTTTCCCGCTCCCCCGGCGCTCCCCCGGCCCCGCCGCTCCCTGCGCTCCCCTCAGGCCGCGCCGTCCCCTCAGCCCGGCGGCCATGAGACCCCCCCCCGCTATGGCGGCCGCCGTCGCTATGGCAACAGCTCCCCCCCCGCGCTGTCTCCATGGCAACCGCGCCCTGCCCGCCCCCCGCCGCTGCCGCGCGCCCCGCACGCACCTGGCGCCGCGCGCGCGGCCCCATTGAGGAGACACCGCCCCGCCCCGCGCCCGGCCACGCCCCGCCCCGCGGGGTGAGTTGGCCACGCCCCCTTCCAGCCCCGCCCTGTCACTGGCTGGCAGCGGAAGGGGCGGGGCCAGGCGTGGGAACGCGGCGGTGCTCTCGCGGCGCTTTGCGGGGCTATAAAATGCGCAGGCGCATGCGCGGCGCAGTGCTGGGCCGGGGGCGGCGCAGAGCGGGTCTGTCTGATTGTCTGTCCGATTGTCCGTCCGTCTGTCCGGGTCGGGGCCGCGCTGGGCCGGGCCTGGCGGTGCCCCCGTGCCCCCCTTCCCCTCAGGGGCTTCTCCTCCGCCAGCTGCCGTTGTCTGGGTTCCTGTATGTGCCACCGCGTCTCCAGCCCTATGAGGTACACGCGGTGCCTGGGCCTGGACGGCCGCTGTGATCCCTTCAGGAATATGTGTGGCGGAATTTGGGTGTGCTTAGAGCTTTCCAGGAGAAAAACTATTCTGTTTTCTGGGTAGCTGCGCACTGTTCTGTACTGGCACCGTAAATGAAACGTTCATGGTGGTTTGAGGGACAAAATTAGGTTTTTTTCTCCCCCAGAACGATTTGACCCTGCTTTGCAGCACCTGGTGTTTGCTGTTTGTTAATTCCACAGGCACTCCTGTAAACCACAGGCTCTGAAACGTCTGCTGCAGGCATTTCAGCGTGCTGCTGGGTCAAGGCACGCTGTGAATAGAGCTGTGCCTGCTAATTACACCTTTAATAACGATTCTGTTATTGCTGAGGTGGGGTGGAGGTTGATCCAGATGGTGTGGCCTTGTGGGATTTAGGGTTTGTGGGTTCACCCTCACTCAGGTTTCCAGATGGGGTGACTCATACTGGCAAGTGACTTGCTCTGCTCTTGGTCCTGTCCTCTGGTGAGGAGTTGATTTTTGGGGAGGTGGCAGCAGTGCTGGGGCAGGGACTGATGGCAAATGGGTCCCGGTAGGATGAGTGGTGCTGGGCCCATGGCTGGTGGTGGCCTGTGGGTCCCTGTGGGGCTCAGTGCCACTCGGCCTTGGGCTTTTTCCTTTGGGATTTAGCCACCAAGGGGCCAACTGGTGTCCTCTGCTTGGTGGAGAGAAAGGCAGCCAAGATCGTGGCAGGGGGTGAGGAGGAGCTCAGTGTCTTTCAGGGAATTCATTGCGTTTTGGGCACAGGCTGCCCAGGTTCCTCTGCTCTCAGCACAGTGTCTCAGGGTGGGCTGGGGGCCCTGCAGGAGGATCCTGCCTGCTCCTGCACCCCAGGGCTCAGAGATGGCCTGGCTTGGGAAATCCTTGGGGATGGGGAGGTGTTTATGGCAAGGGAGCAAAGCCATCAGGGAGCCCCCTCATTTCATATGGTTTTGTGTTCTGTGCTGCTGTGCTCTGGTCTGTTGTTTTGCTGAAGGTGGTGGGTGAATAGGCATGGAAACATCTGTGGAAGCCACAGCCAGGTGGTGGCATGGAGGAACATTGTGTCCAACGGGAGCTCTTCAAAGACCTGTGGGACACAGTGGTGGGGTGGCCATGGGGTCCCCAAAAGCCTGACAGGTGCTGGTGGGGGTTGGGGGATCTCCTGACCTTCAGCCCTCTGTCCCAGGAGACTCCAAGGGAAGGAGGAGAGCAGTGTGCTGAGCAGGGAGGTGGAGTCAGTCCTGGGGCACAGCTGGCTCGTGGTGCCATTGATGAAGGGGAGTCTTGACTAGCCCTGGATGGGGTGTTGAGGTTAAATGGGGTCAGAGGACATGGGACTTTTCCCTGAGGGGAATACTTCCCTTCAGGCTTGGAGGTGTAGGGATTGCTCCAGTCAGCGTGGAAGCAGATGGGGGACACTGGGGATGTGTTTTGAGGGCAGGGGCAGCAGTCCTGAAATTGGGGAGATGGGCACTGGGCACAGCCTGCCCTCTCCATGAACACATTGAGTTAGGGGAGCATGGCCATCTGCTTGGAGCAACCTGGACTGCTGGAAGGGACTTGGAACAAGATGATCTTTAAGGTTCCTTCCAACCCAAACTCTTCTGGGGTTCTATGATTCTCCCTGCTGGGGTAGAGCTGAGGACCTACCTGGGTGTGTCCTGGCCCAGCCCCTGCAGTTTGGGACCCCACAGGTGGAGCTGTGGTCCTGTGCACAGTGGGGTGTGATGGGCACCACTCTGCTTCAGGGTTAACAGTGAGGGAGATGCTGACCCAGCTTTGTGCTCTGGTCCACCCTGGGATCACTCTGGAGATGCTCCCATGTGAGTGCCAGGGCCAGCTTCTGTGGGGATCCTTGCTGTTATCCAGGGTGAGGACTCAGATGGGAGAGGGAGGGACACATTCAGTACTGGGGCTGGACCTCCAGGGCTCCTTCTGCTGGTGTCCCATGGGGTGGGGACAGTGTCCACATCAGAGGGCCAGGCATTGTCCCCTAGGCAGGGAAGAGGTGGGGAAATGTCCTGTGCCAGGAGCAGCCTGTCAGGGAGCTGATGGGCATGTGAGCCTTGGAGACTCCCTCAGATTCTTGGGGGATGGAACCAGGACTCACCTGGAGCTCATCTCTCACAGCTGGTTCTTCCTCAATGCCCTGTGAGAGATGAGCTCCAGGTGAGTCCTGGTTCCATCTCCCAAGGAGGAGGGGTTTGGAGGGGTTGAGGATGATGAGGAGATGAAGGCAGTGTCAGTTGTTGGCCACCAGCAGCCCCAGGGGAACGAGACGTGGGGAAGGAGAAATACAGGGGGGATTTTGGGGTGAACAAATGACTTGTTAGGTAAATTTAACTCGTGAAATAAGTGTGAGTGGCAAAGATGGACCTGTCAGGAAAGCAGGGAGGAGAACAGAGCAGGGTGCTGCTGAGGGCTGTGCACTCTGACACCCATCAGTGACGGCATGTGGCGGATGTGGGAGGGAGGCCCCTGCCGGGGCTTGGCTTCCCCTCCCTGCAGTCCCAGCCCATTTACCCTGCTGTGCTTTCACATTCCCCAGCAGAGCCTGCAGCTGCTGGGGGCACCGGGGTGTTCAGGGAGCTGCTGCACTCTGTCCCTGGGGAGGCAGGTGGGTGCCCCTGCCCTCGTTTCCACCCCAGGGTGGCTTCACTGGGGTCCACTCCTGGATGTGGCAGCTGCAAGGATGGATCAGCCTCACCATTCACTGCAGAGTGAGCATCCTGCCTGTCCTTTCCCACCCAGGTAATCCCAGCAGATCTTTCTTTGCCAAACCCAGGGGCTGATGCATCCCCTTCCCTGCTCCAGTGCTGGACTCCTGCACTCCAGGTAAGATCCCTCCAACTTCCCCCCTGCTCACTGTCCATGCTCATTGTTCCTCTCACACTTGAGCTGTTGGTGGTGACTCTTGGGCACTGTGGTTTCCATGAGTGTGCTGGGGTTTTGTGGGCATTTCCTGCAGCCCTGTGCTGTTTTTGGAGCAGGGGAAAGGCTTCAGCATGACGTGGGGTGTTTCATTTCGGAAGGGATGATGCCAGCAGTGGAAAACAGCAGCTGTTTGCCACATTCTGTTCCTGTGTGTCTGCAGGGAGTGTCTGGGCTCCCTAAACCGTGCTGGGAGCACAGTGCTGAGGATGCTGTGAGCTGGCAGGGAACAGACAGGAGTGCCAGGGCAGGCAGCACCAAGGATGCACAGCTCTGGGCATCACCCACACTGCCTTTGGTTTGCCAGCACCCAGTGATCCCTGGTGATCCCAGCTGATTTTCCTTTCTCCTCTCCACAGGATCCTTTCCCCACTGATGGGAATGAGGGTTTCTCCTCCCCATTCTCTCCTGGCCTCGCTTGCTGCAGGTGTGTATCTCCAGTGGAGAGAGCCAGTAACAGGTAAATGTTCCTTCCCAGCACATTTTGGGGAGGCAGATGTGCTGGGGGTGATTTTGGGGCTGTAAGAGCACGCCAGAGGTGCAGATCCCTGGAACCAGACCAGGCTGAGACCTGCCATGAAGCAGTTCTTGCTTTCAGTTTTTTATTCCTCTTTTCTGCTCTCAGGAGGGGTGTCCTGCTGGCAGTTAGTGGCTGAGCAGTGTGCTGCCCACTATGGCTGGTGAGTGTGGGAACAAACCTGCCTCTGTCCCCTCCCTCACAGCATCCCTTCCCCAGCACAACACCAGGGTGCCCGTGGGCTGCTCCTCATGACGCCACAGCATTCAGGTGGTGGTGGCAGCTCAGTTTCAGGGACCAGGGTGGTTTTGGGGTCAAGATGAGATCCTACCCACCCCTTTCCATCTGGGGGCATCCTGCAGGTTGAATGATGCTGTGCTTGGGAAGTCCACGGGCTGCTGAGCCCCCAGAAGTGACTGTGACCTCTCTGCAGGTTGGTTTAGGAGGCTCCTGCACAAACCCAAGTCCAGCTCAGTGGAAAGCCTCAAGTCCAGCCACTGTGCTTCATCCTCGCCTTCCTCCTCCTCCTCATCCTCTGCCAAGAGCTCCAGCTCCTCTCCCGGCACGAGCCTGGCCACCAGCTCCATCTCCCTGTCACCCGTGTCAGCAGTGGACATCAGCGCCTCGCACAGCCCCCGCTGGGACAAGAGCTACGACGTGTGCATCTGCCACAGCGAGGGGGACGTGGAGCTGGTGTCAGAGCTGGTGTCCTACCTGGAGGGGCAGCCCGAGAGCTTCCGCTGCTTCCTGCAGCTGCGCGACGCCGCGCCGGGCAGCGCCGTGGTGACGGAGCTCTGCGACGCCGTGCAGAACAGCCACTGCTGGGTCATGCTCATCACCCCCGGCTTCCTGCAGGACCCCTGGTGCAGGTACCAGATGCACCAGGCCTTGGCTGAGGCTCCCATGGCCAACGGACGCACCATCCCGGTGCTGAAGGACGTGGATCGCAAGGACTATCCCAGGGAGCTGAGGAACATCTACTACATCTACATGGCCCTGAAGGAGAAGAGCTTCAGGCAGATCAGAGACACTGTCATGCGCTGTGAGTATCCTCTGGGATGCTGGTGAAACGTCAGCTCATTGCGGTGAGGACCGTGGGAACGGAGCAGATTCCGTACATTTATGAAAAGTTGATTTTTAGAGTACTTGTTTGTTAATGGAGCTCATCTGCTGTCCCTGCAGACCTCCAGGAACTGTGCCGGAGCTCCACAAAAAGCATGGAGTAGTGCTGGGAGCAGGCAGATGCATTCCCATGGGCATCGTGGAGCTGTCACCGTTGGATCTGGGTGTTGGCACATCCCGTTGGACCTTGAGGTCAAACCTGAGCTGCTCAGACCGGACCTGGGACCAAAGATAGGGAGTTCTCCGCATCCATGAGGGACAGCAGACTGGAGCCCACCACGTCCTGGTGGCCAAAATCTCCTCGGTGGGGAGAGGGACATCCATCACACAAACACTAAGCTCTGGTGTTGGTGGTTCTCAGGGTCATGAGAGCTCTTTACTGCACTGGCATTCTCTGTCCTGAGGCCTCCGGGACGCCTACTAAGCTGACAAGACATGTGGGCAGGACAAGATATGAGGCAGGCAGTGACGCTGCACGGAATCGTTGCGACTACGAAAATGCAGAAGTTTTACAATTTAATGGTGTTGGGTGTTTTTGTCTCAATCCCCGGTTCGGGCGCTTGTGGGAGGAGGAGCCGCGGGGGTGCGCGACCTCCGGGCCGCCAGGGGGCGCCATGTCCCGGTGCGCGACCTCCGGGCCGCCAGGGGGCGCCATGTCCCAGCGCGCCCCGAGGCGCCGCGCCTGCGCACTGCGGGGGCGGCCGCGAGCCATGGCGGATGCTCCGCAGCCGAAGAGGAAGCGGGAGGAGGAGGAGGAGAAAAATGGCGGGACCGCCACTCAAGGCGGCACCGCCGCCGCTTTCACGCTGTCGGACCTGCGGGTGCGGCGCGTCCTGCGGGAGTCGGCGCGGGACAAGATCGTGTTCCTGCACGCCGAGGTACCGGGGAGTGGGGGGGGCGGTCGCGCCCGCCGCCATCTTCCCCGCTAAGGGCACGGCCCCGCCCCCGGCGGCGCGCTCGGGCTGGCCCCGCCCCCTGCAGCGCGTGCCGCGAGCCCCCGGGCGCTCCCAGACGTTCCGGCCCGGCCCGGCCCGGCCCGGCCCCGGGCCGCTTTTCCGGCCTAACCCGGCCCGAACCAGGCGGAACTCACAGCCGGGGAGGCGGCTGCAGACCTTACTGCTATCCTCTTTCTTGTTGCTATGATTTGGTGCCTTTGGGTTCCAGCACGTTTTTCGTGCTTGGTAGGTAAAGCGGCGCTAGGTTGCAAGCAGCGTGCTGGTTCTGGGACTGTGAATAGTACAGCCATTACAGGGAAATGTTGAATCATTCTTGGGGTTGTGCGTGTTGATAACCGTGGTTCCCTGCATGGTGAGGCCCCCTGAAATGTCTCCTGAAATGAGCAGCCAGCAGGAGATGGGGACAGGGAGGTTCCAGGCTGCTGCTTTGGTCTCAGTGGGTTCCTGCAGTAACAGCTGGGCACAGACCTGCTCTGCCCTGTGAGCGTGTCAGGAAAATGTTTAGAAGGAGATAGAGGAGTCCTTCAGCTTTATTCCAATGCAGGGAGAGAATGCACTGAGCCACATGACCGTAGGGTTTTCTCTCGAGGTTTTGGAGGGTGCAGCCTCCCTTTTATCCTAACTCCCGGCTCCTGGCTGCATGTTTCCCTCTTCCATTCCCCACTGGCCGAGCTACTAGGGATGTACAGCCTTCCCAAACCACCTACCCCATATCCCCCCTTAAACCTGTAATTTTCCCCCAAAGTTCAGAAGTTCAGGCTCGTGCAGACCCTTGTCTCTTTCTGGAGCCAACCTGCCCGAAGTCAATAGAGACATTAACCCATTTCAAAGACATTAAGACCCATCAAACTGTTTGTAAAGGCATCAGCGCACATCTTCCTTCTCAAGCTGACAGGGTTGCTCTCCCCAGGTGATGTGATGAAGCCTCACCTGGGTTTTGCACAGGCAGGAGTGAGGCTGGGGGATGTTCCACACCCAGCACCTCCCCAAACTAGCCCGCTGAGGCCTCGGGATCCGGGGCTGTGGTCCCTTGGAGCAGGGCAGCAGTGAGTGCCCCCTGCCCCAGAACTTGCTCCCTGACTATGAGCAACTCCCCACGCCTGCCTTTGCCCTCTTCCTGGGAAGTGTCAGAGATGAAATTGGTGCTGTGGGTCAACAGGAAACCCGGGAGCATCCGGGGAGGTGCAGATGGGCTGAGTCATTGCCCACATCCCCAGCTCCCCCAAAAACCACTTGTGTTCTCTGGTGGGGAGCAAATTCCTGCTGTGCTTCCAGGCAAATGTGCTGTTTATTTTTGGATGGGTGTCTGTCCTACAGGGGGTTTGGGCATGTACATCCTACATGAGGATTGGGGGCTGTGAGGTGTCTGCCATGATCCCTGACCTCAGACTGTCCACAGTGCTGGATCTGTGTTGCTGATGACTTTATCCATTTGTATTCCAGAGGATTGGCCTCTCTGGAGAGGGAACAGATGCTGTAGTCATCCTGGAAAAGACTCCTTTCCAGGAGGAGAAGATCCCAGACCTGCTGAAGAAGCCCATGCACGCAGAGCTGCAGATGCACAATGACATTTACTGCACCTTCTACCTGAGCCCTCCCCCAGAGCTGAGTGGTGAGTGCCCTCAGCCCTGCCCAGGGATCTGGGAGGGATGCCAGGATGTGATTCCTGCCCATTCCAGAGGGGAGGGTGCAGTGGGGAGGGCAGGTGCCACTGCTGGGCCTGGCTGTGCCACCCTGGCTGTGGTTTGGTGACAGCAGCACACCTGGCCCAGGTGGGGAATGTCACTATAGGACAGGAAAGAACACAAGCACACACTGCTGCTGTCAAAGTGAAGAAAAAAGGGAAGTTTATTTTCTGACTCCAGCATTTATAGTTTCCTAAAAGTGGCAGTGGATTGGAGGGTGACAGTGCCACCACCTCTATGGCACTGGATAAGCCAACAGTCCATCAAACTTCTCCTCCTCTTTAAAAGAATGCAATACAATGAGTTATTTACAGAAAGTGTGTGAGAAAGTTCATTACAAGAATGTCAACATCCGAAGGCTTAGAAAATCTTAAAAAAATCAAAGCAACAGGGGAGGTCAATGGGTTGTTGCCATGCTGAAGGCAGTGTCTCATCATGAGGCTTTGAATGCTGCCCTGTTTCATCCCCTGTTTGCTGTGCCATGGACAGGGGGCTCAGCTGATGAGGCACTGAATGGCCTTTGCTTGGTGACCTTGTACAGGAAGGTGCAGAAAGGCTCAGTGAGTGATTGTCAGTGCTCTCACTTGGGTGAGGAAGGGTTGTCTCCTTCCAGAATGTTTTTCTTGAAACAGTCTGCAGGGCACATGCAGCTGCTTCTCATCCCATGGTGGCATCTCATGAGCTTTTTTGTCACCTGGTAAGAACAGGCAGTTTATATTTGGGGCAGGATTTAAGGGCTGGTAACCTCAAGTGCTGGGGCAGATGAGCCCCATCCCCCTTAAGATTTCACACATCCGTGTGTTATAAAACTGCTGATAACCAAGGACTGATGAGCAGGTTGGGGAGCTGCAGTGAAGGCTCTCACCCCGTGGAGGGGGCTCTGTCCCAGTGGGAAGGTGTCCTGAAGTGGTGATGATTTCCAGCTGCCACTGAAAAACTGGGCTGGTCTTTGGGCACTTCAGTTTAATCACAGAATTCCAGACTGTTTTGGGTTGGAAGGGACCTTAAAGCTTGTCTTGTTCCAACCCTCTGCCATGGCAGGGACACCTCCCACTGTCCCAGGCTGCTCCCAGCCCTGCCCAGCCTGGCCTTGGGCACTGCCAGGGATCCAGGGTGGGCACCCTGTGCCAGGGCCTGCCCACCCTCACAGGGAACAATTCCCAATTCCCAATACCCCATCCAGCCCTGTCCTCTGGCAGTGGGAGCCATTCCCTGTGTCCTGTCCCTCCATCCCTTGTCCCCAGTCCCTCTCCAGCTCTCCTGGAGCCCCTTCAGGCCCTGGCAGGGGCTCTGAGCTCTCCCCAGAGCCTTCTCCTCTCCCAGCTGATCTCCCCCAGCTCTCCCAGCCTGGCTCCAGAGCAGAGCTGTTCCAATCAGAGCATTTCCATGGCCTCCTCTGGACTTGCTCCAGTGGCTCCATGTTCTTCCTGTGCTGAGGACCCCAGAGCTGGGGGCAGCCCTGCAGGTGGGGTCTCACCTGAGCAGAGCTGAATCATCTTCCACAATTAATTCCATCTGAATGCTGGTATAGATTTAAATTCCAGAAGTGCAGTGATAAATTCCATGTCAATGCTTTCATAGACAATAACAGCCAAACAGGTTTAAGAGTCACAATTAATCTGAGTCCCTTAAGTAAGATGTTGTTGCAGGGCCAGGATAATTTTTCAGGTTGTTTGGTGTGCCTTTCCAAAAATGCTCTTGTTTTAGCTCTGTTCCCACGGTGTAGGAGGGAGCAGTGTCTGGATCTGTCAGCTTGAATTGTGCAAAACTCCTTTTCTCCTGTGAAGGACTCAAAATTAAAGATTTTGTTGTTGCAGTGAGTTTCAGTCTGAGGAAAACACCATAACACCCCAGGAGTTGTTGGAAGAGGAGTTAAATCTCCTCTTTTTTAGCTGGGAAAGCTCTTGCTTGGGTGCCTGCTGTGTTCCAGCCCAGCAGGAGTTGCAGTGATTCCCACGAGGTGGCATTGCAAGACTGAAATCCCCTGGGCTGCCTCCAGCTCAGCCCTGCTGCCTTTGCCTTCCTCCCAGCACTTGGCTGCAGTGCTGTGTAACCCCCCAGTGCTCTGATAACAGGATTGCAGTGCTCTGATAACAGAATTGCAGTGCTCTGATAACAGAATTGCAGTGCTCTGATAACAGAATTGCAGTGCTGTGCAACCCCCCAGTGCTCTGATAACAGAATTGCAGTGCTCTGATAACAGAATTGCAGTGCTGTGTAACCCCTCATTGCTCTGATAACAGAATTGCAGTGCTGTGCAACCCCACAGTGCTCTGATAACAGAATTGCAGTGCTGTGCAACCCCACAGTGCTCTGATAACAGAATTGCAGTGCTGTGTAACCCCACAGTGCTCTGATAACAGAATTGCAGTGCTCTGATAACAGAATTGCAGTGCTGTGTAACCCCACAGTGCTCTGATAACAGAATTGCAGTGCTCTGATAACAGAATTGCAGTGCTGTGTAACCCCACAGTGCTCTGATAACAGAATTGTAGTGCTGTGTAACTCCTCATTGCTCTGATAACAGAATTGCAGTGCTCTGATAACAGAATTGCAGTGCTCTGATAACAGAATTGCAGTGCTGTGCAACCCCACAGTGCTCTGATAACAGAATTGCAGTGCTGTGCAACCCCACAGTGCTGATAACAGAATTGCAGTGCTGTGTAACCCCACAGTGCTCTGATAACAGAATTGCAGTGCTCTGATAACAGAATTGCAGTGCTGTGTAACCCCACAGTGCTCTGATAACAGAATTGCAGTGCTCTGATGACAGAATTGCAGTGCTCTGATAACAGAATTGCAGTGCTGTGTAACCCCTCATTGCTCTGATAACAGAATTGCAATGCTGTGTAACCCCTCATTGCTCTGATAACAGAATTGCAGTGCTCTGATAACAGAATGGCAGTGCTGTGCAACCCCACAGTGCTGATAACAGAATTGCAGTGCTGTGCAACCCCACAGTGCTCTGATAACAGAATTGCAGTGCTGTGCAACCCCACAGTGCTGATAACAGAATTGCAGTGCTCTGATAACAGAATTGCAGTGCTGTGTAACCCCCCAGTGCTCTGATAACAGAATTGCAGTGCTGTGTAACCCCCCAGTGCTCTGATAACAGAATTGCAGTGCTCTGATAACAGAATTGCAGTGCTGTGTAACCCCACTGTGCTCTGATAACAGAATTGCAGTGCTCTGATAACAGAATTGCAGTGCTGTGTAACCCCCCAGTGCTCTGATAACAGAATTGCAGTGCTCTGATAACAGAATTGCAGTGCTGTGTAACCCCACAGTGCTCTGATAACAGAATTGCAGTGCTGTGCAACCCCACAGTGCTCTGATAACAGAATTGCAGTGCTATGTAACCCCTCATTGCTCTGATAACAGAATTGCAGTGCTCTGATAACAGAATTGCAGTGCTGTGCAACCCCACAGTGCTCTGATAACAGAATTGCAGTGCTGTGTAACCCCTCATTGCTCTGATAACAGAATTGCAGTGCTGTGCAACCCCACAGTGCTCTGATAACAGAATTGCAGTGCTGTGTAACCCCACAGTGCTCTGATAACAGAATTGCAGTGTTGTGCAACCCCACAGTGCTGATAACAGAATTGCAGTGTTGTGCAACCCCACAGTGCTCTGATAACAGAATTGCAGTGCTCTGATAACAGAATTGCAGTGTTGTGCAACCCCACAGTGCTCTGATAACAGAATTGCAGTGCTGTGTAACCCCACAGTGCTCTGATAACAGAATTGTAGTGCTGTGTAACTCCTCATTGCTCTGATAACAGAATTGCAGTGCTCTGATGACAGAATTGCAGTGCTCTGATAACAGAATTGCAGTGCTGTGTAACCCCTCATTGCTCTGATAACAGAATTGCAATGCTGTGTAACCCCTCATTGCTCTGATAACAGAATTGCAGTGCTCTGATAACAGAATGGCAGTGCTGTGCAACCCCACAGTGCTGATAACAGAATTGCAGTGCTGTGCAACCCCACAGTGCTCTGATAACAGAATTGCAGTGCTGTGCAACCCCACAGTGCTGATAACAGAATTGCAGTGCTCTGATAACAGAATTGCAGTGCTGTGTAACCCCCCAGTGCTCTGATAACAGAATTGCAGTGCTCTGATAACAGAATTGCAGTGCTGTGTAACCCCACTGTGCTCTGATAACAGAATTGCAGTGCTCTGATAACAGAATTGCAGTGCTGTGTAACCCCCCAGTGCTCTGATAACAGAATTGCAGTGCTCTGATAACAGAATTGCAGTGCTGTGTAACCCCACAGTGCTCTGATAACAGAATTGCAGTGCTGTGTAACCCCACAGTGCTCTGATAACAGAATTGCAGTGCTATGTAACCCCTCATTGCTCTGATAACAGAATTGCAGTGCTCTGATAACAGAATTGCAGTGCTGTGCAACCCCACAGTGCTCTGATAACAGAATTGCAGTGCTGTGTAACCCCTCATTGCTCTGATAACAGAATTGCAGTGCTGTGCAACCCCACAGTGCTCTGATAACAGAATTGCAGTGCTGTGTAACCCCTCATTGCTCTGATAACAGAATTGCAGTGCTGTGTAACCCCACAGTGCTCTGATAACAGAATTGCAGTGCTGTGTAACCCCACAGTGCTCTGATAACAGAATTCCTTATTTTGTTTAAGGCCTATGCCAGGTGCAAAACCACTCCTGCATGTTTGAATGGGGAGGAAGCCTCTGGCTTTCTTCTGCTGAGCTTTTATCTTTTTAATGCCTTTTAAATCTGTCTCTAAAAGGTAATTTCTTGCAATATTTGTAATATTACCCAGTGGTGCATCTTTGCTTCCCACCCCTCAGGTTGTTGTGGATGCTGAGCAGCCCCAAGCAGGAGATCAGGAGGGGGCTGTGCACCCTGGGGCTGCTGTCCAGGCTCCCTGAGGAGTGCAGAGCAAGGAGGCTTCTTTTGAAGCAATTAGCAGCAAATAGCTGTTTGGTGGGCACATTGCACGAGCTGCTGGTGAGCAGCTGGGCTGGCACCAAGCAAGCAGCCCTGGGTGTCAGGAGGAGAAGGAGTTTACCCTTTGGAGCTGAGTCAGCCCAAGGACATCGTGTACAGTTGACATGAGGAATGTGGCTCAAAAACATAAACAGGAGGAATTGCCTGGAAGGCTGCAGTCAGGGTTTGACTGACCTGGGATGTCCAGTGATAATGTGGAGAGCCAGGGAGCCCTTGCTCAGGGTCTGTTGGCTCCTTAGTTGCAGGGTTAGTGTTACAGGGTTTTGTCTCCTGGTCCTTGCAAGTTTACACTTGGTTAGAAGATGACAGTAAAATATTTTGTAGAAAAGGCCAGACTTTGGCATTAAGCAGTTTCTTGGAACAGTCCTGTGTTGTGTGATGAAGGAATTTACCTGGGGGATTTCACAGCACCCTGGGCAGCTGAACCCTGCCACACTCAGCCTCTGAGGTAAGATAGAGCTCAAGGCAGAGGAAGTGGTGGCTGAGTGACTCGTGCTGATGCCATGAGGAGCTGCCTCCAGAGCCTGTTTCTCACTGCTGCCTCTGTGCTCCCGGCAACCTGGGGCTCTTCATTCAGCTGGAGAATTCCTTCACTCTTTCCCCACCTCCATGTTGGCCAGCAGGAGCAGGGAGATCATTCTCCCTCTGTGATTGGCACTGGTGAGGCCTCACCTTGAGTGTCCAGTTCTGGGCCCTCAGTTTGGGAAGGACATGGAGGGGCTGGAGCACACCCAGAGAAGGGCAATGAGGCTGGAGAGGGGCTGGGAACACAAACCCTGTGAGGAACCACTGAAGGAGCTGGGGTTGTCCAGCCTCAAGAAAAGGAGACTCAGGGGTGCCCTCATCACTCTCTACAAGAGAGGTAGATAGACCTCCTTTCCTTCCCCTCACCTGGGGCTGGGCTCTGTCTGCAGCAGCACTGACACAACCAGAGCACACAGCCTTGAGCTGCACAAGGGAAATACAGGTTGGATAGCAGGAAAAAGTTTTTTACAGAAAGAGTGATAAAGTTCTGGAATGGCTGCCCAGGGAGGTGGTGGAGTCCCCATCCCTGGGTGTGTTTAACAAAGCCTGGATGTGGCACTGGGTGCCAGGGTTGAGTTGAAGGGTTAGGGCTGGGTTGGATTCCATGATCTTGAAGGTCTCTTCCAACCTGGTGATTCTGTGAAGAGAATTGGGTGCTGCTCCCTCTGTGCAGTAAAACCAGCACAGACCCCAAGCAATGATGACTTGTTTGGATGGTGACACAGGGAAAGGGAGGCCAAAGCGTGTTGCTTGAGCAAATGACTCCCCTCTGGCCTCAGAAGGGACATTTCACTCAGGGAGGATGAATTTCACTCTGATGAGATTTTTAGGTCTGGGAGCACACTGGTGTGAAGGCAGCACCAGATGAGTCTTGCTCATCTCATTGATTTTACTGCATGTGTCAAGGCTAAAATGGGAAATAACATTTGCAGACAATGGTCAGAGTTTGTCTGAAGGGCAACCCAAACCTGTGGAGTGAGGAGAGGGGGCTTAGTGAATTTATGGGGAATAGTGTATCAGAGCTGATGTGACTGTGCTGCTACCAAAGGCAGGCATGTGCATCTAAAATAAGATGCCTTCAAATAAAAGCCACTTTCTGGATGTTGCTGTGATTTCAGAGGCAGCTTAAGCCTAGATGTGAGAGGAACCCCAACCTTGGCTTTCCCCTGGAGGGAGAGCAAGGGCTGATTTCACAGGAAGGGAAAAATTTTCCACTACCAAAGGTTGGATTGTAAAAGCCAGATGGTTCAATATTCATATTGCCTGATAACATCTAATTCCTCACACCCATTTGCCACGTAGACCTTGATGTTTGTGGCAAAAAGCAGCCTCGTGGTGCCTGGCTGCTGCGGGACTGTGTTTCTCCAAGGCTGTGCTGGTGTGATTTAAGGGCTCTTATCAGTCCTCTGAGGAGTCTTTGCTCCCTGGCTGCAGGCCAAAGCTTCTTACCTTTTTATCTTAAGATAAAAACATCTTAAAACAAGCTCAAGGGGAGAAGCTGTGGCTCCATTGCTCCAATGGCGGAGAAATTGTGGGGAAAATGGGAGAGTATGGAAGGAAAGTTTTCAGTCATGCAGGAAGTAATCCACATCCCAAAAAGAGTCTGGTTTCGGGCAGTGAGGAGCTGGAGAAACTTGCAGGAGCTGCAGTGGGAAGGCTGGCTCTTCTCCCTGTGTGTCCATGCTTTGGCTGCCTCTGGGGTTTGCCCAGCCAAGGAAACTTCTTGCATTTACACTTTAAATAAAAAGCTCAAGCCTGAAGCTGTGGGAACATGTGGGGTGGTTTGGAGGATGGTGGGGGGGTGTCATTGTGCTTTGCTCTGTGTTTTGCAGGGGTGGTAAACTGCAACTTTCCCCTCTGCAGCTAAAACCCCCTGAGCACCCCAAGTCCTCCTGGCATGAGCCCCAGGGGCCAAGCAGCCTTAGCTGAGTCCCTGGCAGCATGTTTGGCTTGCCCTGGCATGTGCTGGCCTTGGAAACTGAGCTCTTGCAAGCTTTATCCTTTGCAGCTTTAATTCATTCACTTAAGAGTGCTCCAGCTGTCTGGAACAAAGCCATGGGCACACCTGGGTTGGAATCCACTGTTCCTGTGTGACTCCTCTTGCACTTGTGACCATAAAACCAAATAGAGGCTGTTCATGCAGAAGGGCAGGGTGTGTGTTAGATATTTACTTATGGTATGATCTATTTAGTTAGGGCTCCATCCAAGGTGCTGTCTTCCCTCCTGATGAGAGGACAGCTCAGAGCTGGGTGCAGCAGAAAAGAGGGAAAAAAAAAAAAAAAAAAAAACTAAAACCTGCAGGAGTTCAAATGTCAACTTGCCTGTTGTTCCCTGGCCTTGGCACCTTCCTGCATGTGATGATGAGGTTGATTAGGGAGCTTATAAATGAAAGCTCTGCTTCCTGCTAGCAAAGAGAGGAAAAAGCACCCCTGCCCCAAAGGAGAAATGGGTTGTGCCTGCCCTGTGTGCTTCTCCTGGCTCCCTGGCAGGGTTACATCTGTCTAAAACAGGCTGGCAGTAGGTGCTAATGCTGCAGTGGGGTGGGAGAAGAGAGTGTGAGGACTCTCCTCACTGATGTGCTGAGCTGGAGTGGGATTTTGGCAGAGCCTGGGGGCAGTGTGGCACAGAAGGGGACAGTGGCAGAGCCTGGGGGCAGTGTGGCACAGAAGGGGGCATTGGCAGAGCCTGGGGGCAGTGTGGCACAGAAGGGGACAGTGGCAGAGCCTGGGGACAGTGTGTCACAGAAGGGGACAGTGGCAGAGCCTGGGGACAGTGTGGCACAGAAGAGGATGAGCCATCGTTAGTGAGCTCATTTGCCCTTTCCTACCTGCACGAGCTCTCTCTGCTCATATTTCATCCTCTCCTCCTGACAGCAGCTGCCTCCAGCCCTTTTTCCCTTCAGTTCCCCAAATGGTGTTCTGATTTTCCCTTTGGCTTGGGTTGTGTTTTCCTCACTTGTTTTTAGCAGGAGAGGGGAGAGGTGTGTGCCTGATCAATCTGAGCCTCCTTTTCTCCTGGGCAGTTTCCCAGCACTGTGGTGATTCCTCTCAAGTGCCTGTCATAGAGTTACCAGCCTGGGCAGTTCTCTGCCTCCTGCTCATCCAGGTTCCTTCAATTAAACCTCCTGACTTTTTATAACCCCCAGTTAGTTGATGGTCAGTGCTGTCTTCCAGAATAAACCACAGCTGCTCTGTGGTGGCCCCGGGCGGGCGTTCAGGACCAGGCTGCCTGATGTGAGTCAGATGTGAGCAGAGACAATCCCTGGTGCTTCAGCCAGCTCAGGAACCCACCTCACGTGTCCAGCAGTTCCCTACCCCCGTTCCCAGGCTGGGGCAGGCTCTGGGTGCCCCACGGTGTACGTGCTGCTCTGGTGCTCATGGAGCCTGCCAGGAGCAGACTGGGAAACCAGAGCGTGGCCGTGTGCCAGTGCTGGAAGGGTTTTGGGGCGAGCCTGGTCTCGCTGTGGATGTTTCCTGCAGCCCAGCCCGGGCTCAGCTGTGACTTGGCATCCTGTGTGCAGCTCCTAAGGACTGTCAGGCTCTGAGCAGGTATCAAACAGCCTCTCTGGCTGCAGTGATTGATGCTAATTAGCATCGCTGGGGCATTTTGGGGTTGATGAGACCTTTAGAAGGGAAATAATCATAAGTGAACCACAGCTTTTCCCCTGCCTTCTCTTCCAAACATCTGCTCAGCTGCAGCTGCACATTAAGGAGTCCTGTGATGTCTCATTTAAAGCACCCTGAGCTCTCTCCTCACCATGAGCAGCCACCCCCTGGTTGGGGAGGTGCCAGGGAAGCCATTATGGGTCTCCTGCACCCCCACGCACTGTGGTTATCATCAACCCAGCACTGAGGGGCTTTTGCTGCAGTTCTTGCTCTATTTTTGGGGTATAAAATCAAACTGTGAAAGTTTCAGCCTGAGGCTGGCTGTGGTATTTTATCTTTTGCCTTTTTTGTTTTCTCCCCAGTGCTTTGCTGATCTTTTTAAGTGAGGAGAGCTACAGCCTTGTCTTTTTTTTTCTGTGGTATTACATCACCCTGCTAAAAGTGCTAATTGAGTCCTGGAAAACAACCTTGTTTGAACATGTGTATGGTGGGAATCAGACCAGACTGCCCTTGTGGTTTGCATTTTCATATTTCATGTTACCAGCATTTTCCTGTGGATTTCATTAAGCTGGGTTTGGCATGGAATGAAAAGGCAGAGTCTCTCAGATTGTGCAGCGCTGACCTTAAAAAAACAGAAAGCAGAAAACTAAAAAAGACTCAAACCATCCTAAATCCTGGCTCTGGGAACAAATAGGTGCTTATATTCAGTGTCTAGCTAGCCTGTATAGGTACTTTAAACATGAAGCACAACTTTGGTGCCCTGCTGTGTGTGCAGCCCCTGGTTTTCTGTGGCAGACCCTGGGCACAGACTGCAGTGTTCACAATGCCTCAGTCTAGTGTGCCTGGGGTTTGCTCAGGCTCATGGGGCTTTTCTCCTTCAGTTTGTGGCAGCTGTGTCAGCTGGGAAGGCAGAGACACTCCTGTGCCCTTGGAGCACCTTGCAGCTGTGGCAGGCTCCGTATCACACATCCAATCTTGGCCAAAGACGGATGTGTTCCGTGTGTTTTGGCCCTGTGGGTAGGATGTGCTGCTGCTGACATCACAGCTGCCAGGTTGACAAGGGGAGCACTTGCATCCTGTTCAATGCCACAAAAATTCCCCAGCAAAGTTCTAATCTTGAGGCAAACACAAAATGTTTTCTTTTTGCCAAGGTAAATACTGAAATTATTTTTGTGGGCAGAGGGTCACTCAACCCTCTTCCCTTGGCTCATGCTGAGCTGTGTTGACCTATCAGCTCACATTGCTTGCTCTGGATCTGTCCCTGTGCCCTTGACTTCTTTGCCTCCTGTACTTGGGGCTTGAGGCCAAGCACTCTGACTGAGCTCTGGGAAGAAGCTACTCCTTGGAATTCATCTGGGTTTGCGGCTGGATGAAGTTGCTGGGTGCGTCCTGTGAGCTTTGAATTGAAGTATGAAGAAGATGTGTCTCTGTCCCCAGGGTGGTGTTTCTGTCCTGGCTGTTGACTGCACATAAACACTGCCCTGGGAGCCCCTCCTCTGCCCCAGTGTTGCTGATAGACGTGAAAGAGCGAGTGTGGAAAAACTCAGACAGCAAACTCCTCCACCTGAACTGGAAAGACTGGCCCTGGCTGTGCCCTTGGCTTTTTCTTACTCCAGAAAAGCAGCAGCAGTGCAGGAGGTTTAAGCACTTGTTTGCTTTCCATGTCCATTCTCCCTCACCCTCTCTTGAAAATGTCTCAGTGTGGCATTTTTTGGAAGGGAAAGCAGATTTGTTGGGGCCTGAAGGAAGCAGCGTGGTTGGTAACTCAGTGACTGTGTTTGTTCCTAGAGATCAAAGCCACAGTGGTGTACCCTGCCACGGAGAAACACATCCAGAAATATCTCCGGCAGGAAGTGCACCTCATCCGTGAGACCTGGGAGGATTACAAGAACATAACCCTGCCCTTCATCCAGGCCCAGAGCTTCAGCATCCAGGTATGGGTACCACACCCTCTCCTGCAGACACCGATGGCTTTGGTCTCCTCTGTCAAAACACTGCTGTCAGAGGTTTCTCTGAAGGCCAGGCTGGAGAGCTGAGAGTTCTGCCCCATCTCCTGTTGGTTGTGTTGTCAGCTCTGTGGTGCTGTTCCCCTTTATTTGGCTGGCTGGGACATCCTTTCCCATCTTTGCAGAAAAACATTTGCCTTAGAGCTGGTCTTCAGGTTGCCTTTCCCAAGGTTTCTGGAGGAACTCTGAGGTTTGTTTCTCCTTTCCAAGGTTGGCTTCCTGGGCATTGGTGCTGTCACTGGGCTTCTTTGGAGTCTCTGGGTTGTTGTGGAAATGGAAAGGGACAGAATATGCTTGGATTTCTGCATCACAACTCACTCCTCCTGCCATTCAGCCCCTCAGTCCATATTCCATGTGATGAAACTGTTACTTACAGTGTGCTGCTTGCCCCAGGCAGCCCCAGCTTTTGCCTTGGCTTTATCCTTTTAAACTGTTCATCTTCCTGTCTTTCTCCTTTAGAGACCAAAGGAATACAAGTCTGTAGGGATCAATTCATGCCAGCCTTTGCAGAAGGGGGAATAAGCCAAATCCTGGGGCTGCAGAAGGGGGAATAAACCAAATCCTGGGGCTGCTGAGGCTCTCCATTAAAAATAACTCCCCAAAACTAACCAGGAGCCTTGGATGCTCCCCCCTGCCTTCCCCCATCTTTCCTGCTGCCTTAAACTGCAGCATTTATTAGCTGGAGAAAGGCAAGTGTGTGTTTCTACCAGGTCACAGCCTTCATGGAATATTTTCTCTGTGCTTTTGATCCCAAATTTCTTATGCTTCCTGGTGTAGCAGCTGCCTTCAGGAATTGCTTGAGCTCTCACTCTGCTTTTTGCCCCAAATGCTTGTGAGCTGCTTTCAGTACATGGAAACATGTTCCTGGTGACCATCAGGAGCATCTGCTGAGAAATCATGGTCAGTCCTTGACCTCTGGGATTTAATAATGCTGTTCCTTGTCTTTATCCAACTGGTTTTGCCAAGTGCAAGAGGAAATGTGAGGGATGACAAATCCCAGGGGACTACAGAGGCGTCTGTGTTTCCTGCTGGAAGATACAAAGTGTGGATGCTTTCAGCTTTCAGGATAATGGTTTTATTGTGGTGCCAGGCCCTGGACATGTGCTCTGCTTGAGCTGGGAGCAGCAGGAGCAGCCAGCCAAGGACCTGCCCATCACGAGGCAGCCTTGGGTTTAAAATTCAGCTCATCTGATCAGTGAACTTTTTTAGGGCACTGATAGCTTGGCACTTGTGATCAGAGCAGGCTTAAAAATCCCAACAAAAGGCAAATGTCAATTTTTTGCTGAGCTTCCCTCTGAACCTCCCTCCCAGGATTATGGAACACAGTGAGCTTGTGCTGTGGTTTTGAGAATCACTTGAAGAATCTAATCTCTAAGATGATGCTAAGGAGAAAAGACAGCAATTTAAGCCAAAAATCCCAGATCAAGGGATGAGAAGTATTTTTTTACCTCCAGATGTATTCAGGTCAGTTTGCAGCAATCCTAAGTGTTTATTAGATTAATGAAACTCTTGATGGATTTCCCATAAAGTGTCTGAGGGGAAATCCAGCCCAGCTCATTTGGTGTACTTATGAAACTGGCTGCACCTTCCCTACCCACCTGGGGCAGCCAGAATATTTCAGACCTATATTTGGTGAGGAAAATGATGTTTCCAAACATTTTCAGCTTCCAAGCTTTAGCAATTTCCTGCTGCCTTGTGTTACCACCTTCCAGTGACTCTCTTGCCAGTCCAGTACTTAAGCTAGGCTTAAGCTAGAGCATAACATGCATTTTGGAATTGCAAAGAAGGATGCTGGAGCTGAGGCTGGGAGCCAGGGAGAGCAAAGATGCTTTTCTCTGGTCTTACTCTGTCCCTTATCCCTGGTATCTTCCATTTCCATAACTCTTCTCTGAATGGTGCTTTGCCTTGCAGGAGGAGCACGGGGGGATAACCAGAGCAGGGATTACAGGCAGGCTGGAGGCTGGAACCTTAAGTATGGAAGAAGAAGAGTGGTGAGCTGTTTTCTAATCAGCCAGGGAGCCAAGAGACATGCATTGCCCAAAAAAAACACACAGGCCTTTGGTATCCCTGCAGAGAGCTGCCAGCAGCCAGAGCCACATCCAGCTCTGCTCCTTCCTCTTTGAATAAGGAACAGAATCAGCCAAGTTCCCTTCCCAGACCTGATTGTAAAGATTTTGCTGCAGCCTGGGGGGTAAAAAAGATATAAACAGCCCCATGGTGCTGCAAGAGGTGTGTGCTGAGCCCCACAGGAGCTGGGTTCCACTGCTTTTTAATGAAGTGCTCATAATACTCTGGAGTTTATTGGTTGATAAAGTGTTTTATGGCTAATTAATTAGAAATTATTTGGTCATTTAAAATAAAATTGGCAGGTTTTTTTATAAATTCTAGTTGCAGAGAATGTGCAGTAATCCATGAGCTAGGGCTAAATGCACCTGAGGTGTTGTTTTTTTTTAATTCTCTGCTGACTTCTAAATCACATCTTTCTCTTGCAGTGGGTGTATAATATCCTGGAGAAGAAAGCTGAGGCTGATCGAATCATCCATGAAAACCCAGATCCTTCCAATGGCTTTGTTCTGGTTCCAGATCTAAAATGGAATCAAAACCAGGTTGGTTTGCTCTTCTAATGCTGCCTGTCTGAAGGTAATCCAGAGGAAATGTCCCCTTTCAGGCTACTAAGAACAGCCTGAGAGAGCCTGAGTTGGTTTCTGTGCGCTCTGTTGTCAGTGCTGACGTTGCCAGGGCCTTTTAGCCCAAGCTGATTTGGGATCCTGCACACCCAGGCTGTTCTCTCCTGCAGCCCAAATGTTGTCAGGATGTGTTCAAACCTAAACCCTGTGTATTTCTTCTGCTGAACTTGTCTGATTTTTGGTTTTTTTTTTGGTTTTTTTTTGGCAAACCTTGACTTGAGGTGCAAACCTGGCAGCTGTGTTGTCCTTTGGTTGCTGCAATTAACTCTCCTCCACAGTGTTAAACAGATGGTTCTTGGCTCATGAGCAGCTGCTTTACCCTTGTGGGAGTGCCCACTTGGTGAAAGTGATTTCTAAGACCAGGCTGTAATCCTGAATTGAGAATTATTTCTTGGGTTCTGGCTCCCTTTTTTGCCTTAAATTTGGGGAGGAGAAACTCCATACACACACCCCTCCCTTGAAGCTGGTGGCATCAAAAAAAGTTCCCCTCATGTTTCTGATCCTCATATGCTTCTGCAGGGGGCATGTGGGGAGAGTTGCTGTATGATTAAGACTTAGAAATGAAAATTAAAACTCAAAAAATGGGAACAGAAGGCTGCTGGTGGGCAGCTCCATCCTGTGTGTGTGTGTGCAGGGAGCAGCTGTTTGTGGTGCAGAGCTTGGGGAGTCCCTGCAGGGCAGTGGCTGCTCCCTGTGAATTCCTTGCACATCACTTGCTCCAGAAATCCCCTGTCAAGAGCTGGTGGGAAAGCTAAGCTCGAATTTCCACTTGGTCACCAGGGGCACACCCTTCTTCCTGATGAGATTTTGCAGCACAGGGGATTCATGTCCAGCTTGTAGGATGTGCCCTGTTCAGTGCCCTCCCAGTGGAGCAATATTTAAACACATGCAAAGCCTTGGTGGATATCCTTGTGTGCTGCAACCAAACTTTGCAACTCACATCAGGATTGGGTTAAAAGCATAGATGGGCTAAAATTTGTGTTTGGATTTCTCTAAAGATGTGCTGCATCCACATCTCCCAGCTGGTGTGGTCAGGGAATGCCTCAGTGGTAGGATTTGTCCTTAGGGGAGCTTTCCCCATGTTCCTGTTGCCTCTTGGAGTGCTGAACAGGATCTTCTGGACTTCTCCACAGCTGCTGGGCTGCTGTCTGCTGCACCCCACTCATCCCTGGAGCTATCTGGGCCCTTTGCACTGCTGTTCTCCTTCCCAGGCAGGCAGACAGCATCCAGGTTGCCTTTGAGCCAAGGAATTTCTCCTTGCCTGTGGGTGGCACTGAGCCAGAGCTGATCCTGACAGCCCCAGGGCTGCCAGGGAACGAGGTTCCTTCTGCCACATCCCACCTGACAGGCCAGGCTGCTGAATGAAGGCAGGGAGGTGAGATGCAGCTCCCAGCAGGACTCTCCCTCAGAAGTCCTTTCAGCAATGTGGCCTCACTCCTTTAGTGCCTGGCCCACAGATCCCATTAATTCACCTGCAGTTATTTCAGACTACTGGATGGGGAGAAAATCCCCTTTAGCACTGTGAAATCTGCTGGTCTCAACCTTCTGGGTGCTGCTGCCCAACCTTGATAGTGGTTTGAACTGGGTTTGATTTTTTTTTTGTCTGTTTTTTTTTTTCTTTCACAACTTTTGAGTTGGTTTCAAGTCTGCAGGAGCCCTGA
Source organism: Melospiza georgiana (assembly GCF_028018845.1). Classification (NCBI taxonomy): domain Eukaryota; kingdom Metazoa; phylum Chordata; class Aves; order Passeriformes; family Passerellidae; genus Melospiza; species Melospiza georgiana. The sequence continues at coordinate 937,075 of NC_080456.1, read as the reverse complement.
GGCGTTGCCTGAAACGATGCCTGGCATGACATCATTCCAGGCCTTTTTAGCAACAGGCTTATTTGTTTCAAACAGCAACATGCAGATGTTGTTCTAAGGAGAAGAGCTGTTTGCTTTTCCTCTCATCAGCCAGCCTGGAGCCAAAGAGCACAAGCTGATACACTGTCTTTTTCTGGAGCTGTGCATGGGAATCAAATGGAGCCCTGAGCATGGCTGTGCTGGCTGGGTGCAGGAACAGCTCTGTGCTTCAAGAGCTTTGTGAAGGGTTCTGAGAGCATCCTCTGAGACCAGCATCTGTTTCCAAAGAGCTGCATTTGGTTTCTCACAGCCCTGAAGAGATCTGCTGGATCTCAAATATCCAAACCCTTTACTGTCCAGTGTTTATATTATAAAGCCACTAACTGAGTGGAGGAGACTGGGATTTTAATTTTTTTAAAGTGTAATGATCCACAACTTTGTGTTGTGTTAAACATAGAATGTGCTGAGTGCTTCAGGGGACGCCAGAGGTTTGTCTGAGAGCTGCTCAAGGGACATATTTTAGCTGCCCTGAGTTTGCACAATGACCAATTAGGCCTTGAAAATTGTTATTTATAGAAGTGATGTGATTCAAAAGTGGCCAGCTGTTTGCACAGTGGAGAAGCAGTGAGCTTATCACTGGGGAAGGTTTCAGTTTCAGTTTTAGCCAATGGTTTGTTGCAGTCTGCAGTGGTGGTGGTGGTGGACACAACCTTCCCTGAGGCCAAGGGCAGGAGCAACAAGAGCACCAGCAGACTCACACACACACACACACACACACACACACACACACACACACTCACTCTCTCACACTTACACTCACACACACACACAGCAGCTTGGCTGGGAAGGCATGGGGGTGTCCAGGCATGGAGCTCCAACATGCTGAAGGGGTCCAGGGTATAAATCCAGGGAAAGAGGGCCAGAGGAGAGGCTCAGGGATCCAATGGCCTGAGGGCTCAGGTGATGCCAGGGTGGATGGACAGGGTTACACAAACCAGTGGGGTAATGGGGAAGGGAGAACTCGCCAGGACATGAACATATAAGGGTAAAAGGGAAGGCAAGGCCAATGGGGAGGACAGAACTAGGACAGATTAACATAGTGCTGCAGAGCACCATGGGGGAATCTTCTTTGCTCACCCTGAGGTGTGAGCAATGCCCAGAGCCCAAGGTGCATCTCTCCAGAGCATTGCTGTTGTCTTCTCCCTAGTAGGCTTGTGGCTCTCCACAGTGGTTCACTGTGAATGCTCATCTGAGTGTGCTGCAGATCAGCTGTCACTGAGAAGGCTGTGGGCTATGCATAGGGGTGCTGGTGAGGGCTTAGTGACCCTGCATGTCTGCATGGGTCCCTGCACCTGGTCTCCAGCCTCCAGTTATACAGAGAAAACATTTTTGAGGTGCTCAGGAAGATGTCAAGGTGGGAAGGGCAGCACCGAGTGCAATGCTCACAGCATGAGAGGGCTGGTCACTCCATCTGCCTCTAATGCTGAGAAAGTGTTTGTGATCCCACTGTTTATGGGTTGGGATGAGGCTCTTCTCTTCTGGTCATCTCTGGACAAAAACCAGAAATGATGCTTTAAGGTGTAGTGGGATTGTGGGTGAGCTCATCCCATACTGGGACATTCAGCTCTGTGTGGTTGTTCAAGACCTGTATCCTGGTATGACACAAGAATCCCTTTATAACACAAATATCCCTGTATAACACAAATATCTGTATGATACAAGAATCCCTGTGTGCCACAAATATCCCTCTGTAATACAAATATCTCTGTATGACACAAGAATCCCTGTGTGGCACAAATATCCCTCTGTAATCCAAATATCTCTGTATGACACAAATATCCCTGTGTAACACAAATATCCATGTATGACACTAGAATCCCTGTGTGGCACAAATATCAGTGTATGACACTAGAATCCCTGTGTGGCACGAATATCCCTGTGTAACACAAATGTCAGTGTATGACACTAGACTCCCTGTGTGGCACAAATATCCCTGTGTAACAAAATATCCCTGTGTGCCACAAATATCAGTGTATGACACTAGAATCCCTGTGTGCCACAAATATCAGTGTGTGACACTAGAATCCCTGTGTGCCACAAATATCAGTGTATGACACTAGAATCCCTGTGTGCCACAAATATCCGTGTATGACACAAGAATCCCTATGTGGCACAAATATCCCTCTGTAATCCAAATATCTCTGTATGACACAAATATCCCTGTGTAACACAAATATCCGTGTATGACACTAGAATCCCTGTGTGCCAGAAATATCAGTGTGTGACACTAGAATCCCTGTGTGCCACAAATATCAGTGTGTGACACTAGAATCCCTGTGTGCCACAAATATCAGTGTGTGACACTAGAATCCCTGTGTGCCACAAATATCAGTGTATGACACTAGAATCCCTGTGTGGCACAAATATCAGTGTATGACACAAGAATCCCTGTGTGGCACAAATATCAGTGTATGACACAAGAATCCCTGTGTGGCACAAATATCCCTCTGTAATCCAAATATCTCTGTATGACACAAATATCCCTGTGTAACACAAATATCCATGTATGACACTAGAATCCCTGTGTGGCACAAATATCAGTGTATGACACTAGAATCCCTGTGTGGCACGAATATCCCTGTGTAACACAAATGTCAGTGTATGACACTAGAATCCCTGTGTGGCACAAATATCCCTGTGTAACAAAATATCCCTGTGTGCCACAAATATCAGTGTATGACACTAGAATCCCTGTGTGCCACAAATATCAGTGTGTGACACTAGAATCCCTGTGTGCCACAAATATCAGTGTATGACACTAGAATCCCTGTGTGCCACAAATATCCGTGTATGACACAAGAATCCCTATGTGGCACAAATATCCCTCTGTAATCCAAATATCTCTGTATGACACAAATATCCCTGTGTAACACAAATATCCGTGTATGACACTAGAATCCCTGTGTGCCACAAATATCCCTGTGTAACAAAATATCCCTGTGTGCCACAAATATCAGTGTATGACACTAGAATCCCTGTGTGCCACAAATATCAGTGTGTGACACTAGAATCCCTGTGTGGCACAAATATCAGTGTATGACACTAGAATCCCTGTGTGCCACAAATATCTGTGTATGACACAGGAATCCCTGTGTGCCACAAATATCAGTGTATGACACTAGAATCCCTGTGTGCCACAAATATCTGTGTATGACACAGGAATCCCTGTGTGCCACAAATATCCCTCTGTAATACAAATATCTCTGTATGACACAAATATCCCTGTGTAACACAAATATCCGTGTATGACACTAGAATCCCTGTGTGCCACAAATATCAGTGTATGACACTAGAATCCCTGTGTGCCACAAATATCAGTGTATGACACTAGAATCCCTGTGTGCCACAAATATCTGTGTATGACACAAGAATCCCTGTGTGCCACAAATATCCCTACGTGGCACTAATGTCCCTATGTGACACAAGTATCCCTGTGCAGCACAAATATTCCTGTGCAGCACAAATAACCCTGTGTGATGCAAATATCCCTGTATGGCACAAATAACCCTGTGCAGCACAAATAACCCTGTGCAGCACAAATTACTCTGTGTAACACAAATGTCCCTGTGTGTCACAAGTGTCCCTGTGCAGGACAAATGTCCCCGTATGGCACCAGGATCCCTATATAACAGCCTGGAAGCTGTGAATGGTGTGTCAGGCCCAAAGATGGGGCCTGACCCAGATGGGATTTATTTTTTCCATGTGCTCCATGCCCACCCTTGTCCCTGCAGCTGGATGATCTGTACCTGATTGCCCTCATGCGCCGCCGGGACATCAAATCCCTGCGGGACCTCACGGCCGAGCACCTCCCGCTGCTGAGGAACGTCCTGCAGGAAGGGAAGGTGAGTGTGAGCCTGGTCCCACGCTGCTGCCCTGGCCAGGGAGAGCTTGGCTGCCTCTGCAGAGGCACACCCTGGCTTTTCTGGCACAGCACCCGCCTGGGGACTGCTCCTCAGGAGATAATGACTCATGAAACACAGGGCTGTGTTGCCCTCTCTGCCTGGACAGCCTGGCTCCTGCTCTCCATCAGCACCTTCCCCAGATCATGCCACTTCCAGGTGCTGTAGGAATGTTCTGTACTTCTGTTAGCAGTGAGCTCTTCATATTAACAACCCCATCCCAATCCCCATCCCTTGCCTGTTCTCACTGGCTGATGTATTTTTCCACAGGGTGTGTTTGGGAGATGGATGTGCAGTAGCTTCTCCTTCTTTCACTGTGTTAGAATTTGGAAAGTAATTGCACTGGGGAAGGTGGGAGATTAATTAAGAGATTAGTCAGGGGATTGCAGCGAGCGGAGCCGGCGTGCCGGAGTTTGCTCTTGCTGTTCATAGCTTTAATTACACTGGCTGGTAACGGATCCCTGTTACTTTTCCAACGAGTTGGAGTGATAAGGGTGAAAGGGAAAATGATAGGGGTGGATAGCACATCCCATCATGGGGAGATAAAAGTGGGGCAGCTGGAGGCCTTGCTCTGTCCCTGCAGAGGCTGAAATGGAGGGTGGGGAAGAGTTCTGTCCTTCCAAACTTCCCCCTTTCCCTTGCTGTGAGGGAACTGAACTCCCCTTTACCTTTCTCTGCACCTTTCCTGCCCTGCAGGGATGCTCTCCCCCAGCCATTCCAAGGCTGTGCCAGTGCTGAGCTCTGTGTTTCCCCTCTGCAGGAGGCCATAGTGAAGCGCTTCGGCGTGCCTGGCTCCCAGCTGCGGATCTACCTGCACTACCAGCCCTCCTACTACCACCTGCACGTGCATTTCACTGCCCTGGGCTATGATGCACCAGGCAGCTCCGTGGAGAGAGCCCATCTCCTGGCTGATGTCATTGACAACCTGGCCATGGACTCCATGTACTACCAGAAACGGGCTCTGACCTTCCCCCTGCGGGCTGATGAACCCCTGTTTAAGAAGTTCCAGGAGGCAGGAAAAGTGTGAAGAAGCAGAGGTGTTTTTGTATAATTTTTTAAAAAATAAATACCAATTTTTGGGCTTTTTTGTAAGGTTGTGTTCCTTTTATGTTTTTAAACTCTGTTTTTGTACAAGGTGGGGCTGATGATCCTTTGCTATGGAAACTGTGTTGTCTGTTCAAGTCCATTAAAACAGTGATTGAATAAACCCCTTGGAGTGTGCTGGATTTTACCTCAGACTGGGTGCCTGTGGGATGCTGGGAGCAGAGGGGTTTGGGTGGGAGTGACTCTGTGTGTCCATCTTTTCCACCTATCCCCAGATGTCAGCCCAAATAGGGTAATAGGTAGATGGACGGGTCCAAAAAACCCTGCTGTTCCCAGAAAGCTTCATGTGTTTCTTTTCTAGATTTACCCCTGGGAATGAGATTGTGCTTTCCTCGAGCAGGGAGGGGTGCCTTGCTCCAGAGAACTCCAGTGACTAACCCGAGTCCTCACCCTTCCTGTCTGGCTGTGTGGAGACAAACGCTGTGTGCTGCCTGCTCCCCAGCCTGAGAGCCATCACCCCTCTGCTGCTCCTTACTCATCTGTGTCTGAAACAGCCTCCCTGCAAGGACAGCCCCTTCTCACAGAGACTGCTAAGGGTTTGCAAGGATTATGGGTTAAAATCCCCCAGAAATAAATAATAGTGCTCTTCCTTCTGCTGAGGTGGCGGCAGGATGGGAGAGTGCCAGGAGTTTGGATTCAGTGATACCTTGTGGTGGCAGACCCAGCTCCTCTGGGTGCAGGGAGCTTCCTTGGCCACCCAGCCATTGATTGGTTCCCTGGCAGCTTCTCCACTGAGCACCAACCTCTGAAAACTTCATGAGTTCTTGGTGCCAAGGAGGGCTCTGGTTTCTGGTTGGTAACCAGGGATGTAATTGCAGGAATCATCTTGCTGCTACCCCAGTTCTTTGCTCCTTTCCACATCCTGAGCTCTAAGAGGGGTTTTTTGCTGATGGTGGAAAACCCAGATGGGATTTATTTTTTCTGTGCTGGAGCAGAACCTGGAGCTGGCAGGAGCAAAGTACCATCGTTGGAGCTGCCCTGGGGCTCTGCTCAGCTCATCCCATTTATAAATATTGAGGTCAGGCAGCTCCCTGATGCCTTTTAGCAGCAGGGAGTGGCAGAGCAGCTGGATGCAGCCACCTTCCCTTATTTCTCTGCAGAAATTCCCATTTCCTGGGTGAACACTTGGGATTGGTGATCTTAGAGGTATTTTCCAAATTATTCTTTGAGTCTAGAAGTGCAACCCATAGTAAGAAAGCTGCAGTGATTTGCTGTGGGAGCCTTTCCCTCTTGCTTCAGCTCTATCTGTCTCCTGAACAGAACAGTTGATTTGGGGAGCTGGGGAGCTTCAGGATGTGGACATGGTCAGCTGGGTTGCCTGTCCCATGGCCCTCCCCATCCCTAGGTTTTAAATTGCTAAGGGACAGGGATGATTTTTGCCCATAACAAAGCATTTTCTCTGCCAAGGGGAGCTTGGTCTCTTGGTGAGGGAACATCCCAGTTTTACATCTCCACCCAGGCCAGCCCAGGAATGGAGATGGTTAAACAACACACAGGCCCATGCTGTTTCTAAGGAAGGCTCCCTGGTCCTCAGGTATTGAAAAAACACCCTCAGTCTTGAAAATAGACTGTCAGAGGGCTGTGACAGACAGCCAAGCAGCACATCTTCCACAGACCATCTGCCTGGCTCCGCTGGATGAATCGTTGCACTGGAGAGCAGGGGGTGCACGGAGCCTCTGCTGTCCCAAAAGAAGGGGTCAGGGGGAGGCATTCTGATGGATCTGCAGCCTTCAAAGGATTAACTGAGGTCCTGGGGCTGGGCCTGCACAGCCAGATGGCATTCCCAGGCTGTGGCTGGAGGAAGGGTGAGCCTGAGGTGATCCAGGACAAAGCTGGCTTGTGCTGGCCGTGAATCGCCACATTCTTGTCCCTCTGGAGCAGATGCTGCTGAGAGCATTTTCCTCCTCCTTTCTGGACAGATCCTGCTTGCCTGGCTCCTGCTTTGGCCTCATCACCCTCTTGGGAGCATTTTGGCTGTGCTGTGATGGATGGCACAGCCTCTGCCCGTGCCCTGGTGGGGCAGGACACCAGTCCTGTCCTGCACTGGCTCCCCAAACGCTCCTGTCAGTGTGAGTTCCAAAGGGTGATGGCAGAGCTCGTTACAAATTCATTTCTCAAACTGCCAGCATTTTCCCCCTCTCTTTTCTTCTCCAAATTACTCAGCGCTCATCATGCTGAATTAATCCAAGTGGCAGTTTATCCTTTGTAAATTAAATATTAGGGCAGGGTGTAGTCATTCACAGTGACTAACAACCCAGCAAAGCTCCTGGCACTCTGCTACAGCAGCAAATCTACTCCCATTTTCTGGTGGGCTTTGAACGTTGCTGAGGCTGTGGTGGACACAGGAAGCTCTTGGCTGGTTTTTAGGGTCCACCCAAGGCAACACAGGTACCTTGTGACTACTGGTGTCCTGAGATCCCTGTGGGATGCACACAGCTGGTGTCCAACACTTGATATGGGATCACCATTGCTCCCCAAACCTTGGTGGTGCTTGAGCCACAGCACTGTGACCTCTTGGCACAGAGGTCTGGGGCATCCCTGATCCTGGATTTGCAACTGCAAGGGTTTTTATCCTGCTCCCAGTCCTCTTGATGTTGCCCTGGGCCATGGGGAGATGCTGGAGATGGAGACCTGTCACAGACACTTTTTATGAAAAATCTTTTTTTAAAGATTTTTCTTCCTGAGAAGCTCAAAAGCCTCAGGAACAAAATGTAAACAATGATTATCTGCTGCTGTGGAATGCAACAGGTGCATCTGTGATTGGGCCATGTTGGTTGTTTCTAATTAATGGCCAATCACAGTCAGCTGGCTCGGACAGAGAGTCCAAGCCACAAACCTTTGCTATAACTCTTTCCTATTTTATTCTTAGCCAGCCTTCTGATGAAACCCTTTCTTCTATTCTTTTAGTATAGTTTTAATATAATATATATCATAAAATAATAAATCAAAACTCCTGAAACATGGAGTCAGATCCTCTTTTCTTCCATCATCCTCAGACCCCTGTGAACACGGTCACAGAGACCATCACCCCAGCATGAGCCCATCCACCATCACCAGCAGGACCCAGCTGCTGGGGACTGAGAAGACCTTGGGAAGAGAAGCTTTGCAGGCTCTTTTAATATTCTTTCTGTCTTGGGGGCACAGCAGAAATAGACATTTGGGATGCATTATTATTGCTGGAGTTTCATTGAATGCTGCTTATTGTTTTCAGATGCAATAAACCAAGATGTGGAACCCATGAGACCAAAGGGTCAAAAGATCCTTCAAGCAAATCCCTGCCGAGCTGTGGCCCCACTAATTAGCCCAGATTGTCTACAAGCCTGTGGCAATTAAAACCTAATTACGGCAAGTTCTCCTGTCACCACGGGTAAAACTGCCCCACTTGTTAATGGCAAGGAAACCCCAGCTTAAGAAGGATGAGGAATGAGGCAAAAATTCTCTTCAAATATGGATGTAGTTCCCTTGGCAAAATCAGATGTGTCAGCTCGACAGATATTTTATCAATTTATATTGGCACCGGACATGTTGTCTCAGGGAATGGCAAAACTCGCCCCAGGCAGGAGGGATGAGTTTGAGGCTGCAGAAATAAAAATAAAGTTTTGAGGGAATAAAAAAACCTTCAAAAGTTGACTGCTAATTTTGTGGATTGTGGGGTGGGATGGAAACGGAATCCCATGGGAGAGGAAGGTGGCCTGACATGGGGCATTCCTGTGGTGGGGAGTAATTTATTTTCAGGAAAAAGAAAAATACTTAATATTAGTTGATGATTTAAAGTAAAGCCATCCCCAGGGTGTTTGTGTGTCATCTCATGATGGTTTAGAGCTTAATCTCATGGGGCTTCCAGCATCATCTCATGGGGGTTCAATGAGGGAGCAGTGCAAACCCCCTGTCTCCGTGTCAATCTCTGGGGAAATTTCCTTTTATCCCATGGAAAATGGGCTCTGTGTGCGGCCACTCACTCTGGCCGACAGGGCAGTGCCATGCTCCAAACGGGCAAACTTTGCTGGATTCCTCCAAAACTAAAGCTGCCAGCAACTAGGACCCTGCAAGTCCTTAGAGCTCCAAGGCCACCTTTCATCTGATACCCAGACCCTGAGGGAAGGATTTCTTTTTCCCATGGAAAATGGGCTCTGTTTGAGGCCACTCGCTCTGTCCGACAGGGCTGTACCATGCTCCAAATTGGCAAACTTTGCTGGATTTCTCTGAAACTAAAGCTGCCAGCAACTAGGACCCTGCAAGTCCTTAGAGGCCCAAGGCCACCTTTCATCTGATACCCAGACCCTGAGGAAAGGATTTCTTTTTCCCATGGAAAATGGGCTCTGTTTGCGGCCACTCGCTCTGTCCGACAGGGCTGTACCATGCTCCAAACGGGCAAACTCTGCTGGATTTCTCTGAAACTAAAGGTGCCAGCAACTAGGACCCTGCAAATCCTTAGAGCCTCAGAGGCCATCATTCATCTGATAAACGGACAGTGGTGAGTGAGTTATTCCTACGGAAAATTGGCTCAGTTTGCTGCCACAGGCCCTGCCTGACAGGGCGGTGCCAAGCCAGAAATGGGCAAACTTTGCTGGATTTCTCCAAAACTAATGCTGCCAGCAACTAGGACCCTGCAAGTCCTTAGAGCCCCAAGGCCACCTTTCATCTGATACCCAGACCCTGAGGAAAGGATTTCTTTTTCCCATGGAAAATGGGCTCTGTGTGCGGCCACTGACTCTGGCCGACAGGGCAGTGCCATGCTCCAAATTGGCAAACTTTGCTGGATTCCTCCAAAACTAAAGCTGCCAGCAACTAGGACGCGGCAAGGCTGCAAAGCTCCAAAGGCCACCTTTCATCTGATACCCAGAGGGTGGTAAATGACTTCTTATTCCCACGGAAAGTGGGCTCCGTTTGCTGCCACAGACCCTGCCCGACAGGGCAGTGCCAAGCTCTAAATTGCAGACTTTGCTGGATTTCTCCGAAACTAAAGCTGCCAGCAACTGGGACCATCAAAAAGGATGAGTTTCGCGCACTCCCAAAATTTGCTGTGAGCCAACTCTGGGGGGTTTTGGCTCGGGTTTTGCCTTGGGAGGGGCTGCCCCCAGCCCCACGATTTCTGGGGGTCCGAAGGACGCGGGGAGGGCGTTGTTGCTCTCCCGTGCGGGACCGCGCGCCTCCAGCTCCCGGGATGCTCTTCCCTCCTTCCCTCCTTCCTCCTCCTCCTCCTCCCTCCGCCGCCCATCCCGCGCTGTGCGCAAGCGTGTCCGCCCCCCGCCCGCCCCGCGGGCCGGGCCCGCATCCCGCGCCGCCCCCCGCATCCTCCCGGCCCCGCATCCCGCCCCCCGCATCCTCCCGGCCCCCCGCGCCGCCCCATGGTGAGTCCGCACCGGGGATCCCTCCCCGGTGCCCCCGGGTCCGGAGCGGGGCTGCGAGCCGGGCGGGGGGTGCTGGGCACGAGCGGAGGGTGGGAAGCGAAGCCCCGCTGTTTTGGGGGGCTGGAGGGGCGCCCCGCGCTGGGCAGGGCAGGGGCTTTGCCCGCCCGGCAGCTCCCGGGCAGGGCTGGCATGGGGGGTGCAAACTGGGGGGCTCCCGGTTCACCCCAGCTCGGAGCCCCCCCGAGCATCCCACGCCTTTGGCATCGGTGTCCTGGCGAGCGCGGCACATGGGAAAGGGAGAAAGTGGCTTTATTTCTACGTTTTGTGGGTTTTTGAGAAATAATTATTATGATTATTTTTCTAATTAGCGCGATTAATCAGCGCCTGAAGTGTGAGTGTGGGCAGCGGCGAGAGGAAAAGCCCCCGCTCTGCCAATGCCCTTCCATCTGCTGTCTCCCCATTCCTGGCTAAACAAACCCCCTCATCTCGCCGGGAAAAGACGGCCCTTGGCATCGCTCCTGCCCGTGGCCACTCCCGGCAGGGAGAGCCCACCCCGAGAGCGCCAGGGAGAGGGGCTGGCATCTCCCCATAGCGCGGGGCAGGGCTGGCATCTCCCCATAGCGCGGGGCAGGGCTGGCATCTCCCCACAGCGCGGGGTAGGGCTGGCATCTCCCCATAGCGCGGGGCAGGGCTGGCATCTCCCCATAGCGCGGGGCAGGGCTGGCATCTCCCCATAGCGCGGGACAGGGCTGGCATCTCCCCATGGCGCGGGGCAGGGGCTGGCATCTCCCCATAGCACGGGGTGGGGGCTGGCATCTCCCCATAGCGCGGGGCAGGGCTGGCATCTCCCCACGGCGCGGGGCGCTCCTTGCGATGGCTCCGGGCGATCGGGATGCCCGGGAGCCGGGGTGGGGAAGGGAAAATCCTCCCGGAGGCCCTGGGAGGGGAGGACGTGCCCCGTGTGCATCTCAGCGCTCAGGACGGCAGAACAGGATTGATGAAGTCTCTCCGGTGCAGAACAGGATTTATGAGGCGGTCTGAGGGTTTTCTCCCCATCCCTGAGCATCCTGCCTGGTGGGTGGATGTGCTGCAGCAGCCTGGTGGTCCCAAAGGGGTAGGAGGGGTCCCTGCTGCTCCCCCACCCAGTGCTGGCGTGGACAGAGCTGCTGGCAGTGGATCTGGGCACGTTCATGCAGGATAAACCCCGTGCTGTCCCGTCCCACTCCGTGTGCCTGCAGCCCTTGCTCCCGGGGAGGGATGAGGATGCTTGCACCCAGACCAGCAGGAAAGGGACCAGCTGGACTTTTCCCCATTGATCTGTTCATGTCAGGTCTTTGCAGGGTGAACCAGTGGTGTGTTATTGTTCTGGGGAGTGGAGAACAAAGGAAAATATTTTTCTGGGTGTTTCTGGGTGTTTGTTTATGTGTTCCTCAGCTTGGACACCATCTCTCCTGTTGGATCAGTAGGGTGATGCCTGTGGGTTGATGTTTGCTGCTTGGCAAGTCTGAGCTCCATCTCTTGGTGAGATGAGCTGATTAAAGTCTTGTGGTGGAACTTTTTGGGAAGCTCTGCTGAATTTCCCCGTCTTTTCTGCTGGTCTTTCCCTCTGAATGCATGGAGGCAGGGGAGGGATTGCCCAGGCTTTGCCAGCTGTCTCTGCCAAGGGTGTCCCTGAGACAGGCACCCCAGGCAGGGCAGAACCGGGGATCTGTGGCACAACTGATGGTTTGGGTGTCCCCTTCCTACCCTGGCTGCTAATGATGTGTCCAATGGTTAATGAGCTCCTCATGTTGCATATAAATATAAATATAAATATAAATATAAATATAAATATAAATATAAATATAAATATAAATATAAATATAAATGGAGGAGCTGTCTGTGGACACTGATTTTAAGGAGATCTGCAAGTAGGGTGTGTTCCACATCTGGGACTGGAGCATCCTCCTGGAGGATCCACCCTGGAGGGAAAACATCCACTTGGAACTCTGGAGCAGCTGCACTCATGTCTACATCCCGTATTTTTACAGTTTGTGTCATCCCCATTCTTGCAACCAGCTTCAGGGGTGGGTGCCAGGCTGCAGGATGTGGGAATGCTGAAACCAGTGCCCTCCCCATGCCTGTGTTCAGGGGTTTTCAGCTGGCAGCAATCCTCAGGTTGAATCCTGCTAATTAATTATTTGGCAATATCTCTAAATCCCATGTATTCTGTTGCTTATTCTCTTTGATAAAGTGATGGTCCCATTGCTTTAGCTTCGAATATTCCAGAGCTGATGCAGGCTGGCAGCGTGGAATCTGCTTCTCCACAGCTTTCCCCATTGTGATTTTTAAAAATTATTTATATTATGTTATTTTTCCCCTTACATTTTTCCCTCTGGAGGCAGCATGATGGCTGTGTGGGGATTTATTTTATGTTATTTTTCCCCTTACATTTTTCCCTCTGGAGGCAGCATGATGGCTGTGTGAGGAGCAGGGATGTGGTCCTGCTCCTGCAGAGGTTGGCATCCTGGATTCACTGGGATCCCTCTGGGATCTCATCCTGCTTTACCCATTCCAGACTGGGACCCCCCCATTCTCTGCCCCCAGGGACACTTGCATGAGTGGTTTTGGTTTTACAGTGAGGAAAGGAAATTATTGGATGTTTTCATGCTGCTCGTTGCAACTTCTGGCTCTCTTTTTTTTTTTTTTGGTGTTTCTTAAGTTCCTGTCACTTTGCTTTCACACTTCTCTGTCCTCCAGCTGTAATCCTGGTATTTATTGAGCATTTTCTAGGAAAACCCTGCGTCTTCTTGGGAGGGAAGAGGAAAAAAAACCCAGTACTTGCTAATCTCCTGCTTTTCCAGCTGCTGACCCCTTGCATGTGACTGGGGTTGGGCTGGAAAGCTTCCTTGGAGGAAGCAGAAAGGCGTTTGGCTGTCAGGGAGCGGAAAAACCAAAGGAGCCGCTCTCCAAGCTGGTTTTCCTCCGGGCTGGCGGATGCTGCGGCGGTTTGGGGCTGGCTCGGCTGCGGCCGCTCTCCAGGATGTGCTCGGTGTCTGCCGGAGCTGCTGGAGCCGTGGCTGCTGCTCCCAGCCCTGGGGGGGCACGGAGGGGCCCAGGTTGGGCACGGCCTCGCCAGGGAGGTGCAGGGGAGCGGGGCAGGGCTGTGGGCAGCGCTGCTCGGGGCTCGTGATGGGACTGAAACAGCGATCGGGGCAGGAGCACAGTGGGGATCTGCCCATCCCGCAGGGATCTGCCCATCCCGCAGGGATCTGCCTGTCCCAAGGGGATCTGCCTGTCCCATTGGGATCTGCCCGTCCCACCAGGATCTGCCCATCCCACGGGGATCTGCCCGTCCCATTGGGATCTGCCCGTCCCACCAGGACCTGCCCGTCCCATTGGGATCTGCCTGTCCCACGGGGATCTGCCCATCCCATTGAGATCTGCCCGTCCCACGGGGATCTGCCCATCCCATTGGGATCTGCCCGTCCCACGGGGATCTGCCCATCCCATTGGGATCTGCCCATCCCATGGGGATCTGCCCATCCCATTGGGATCTGCCCGTCCCACGGGGATCTGCCCTGCGTGAATTGCTCTGCTGGGATGTCCAGTGAAGGTGGGTTTGACCAACTGCTGCTCCTTGACCCTTGGAACTGGGGACTCCACACTGCATCAGCTGCTTGTGGAGGACTGCTCTGTCCAAGCCAGGCTGGTGATCTCCATCGACTCTTCCATGGATCCTGAGGATGCTGGGATGCTCCTGGACCATCACAGGATGCAGCCTCTGCTGGCAAGGGATGCTCAGAGGTGGGATGCAGTGGTCCCAGGGAATGGATGGTGCAGTGCTGACTGGTCAGTCTTCACTCCTGACACCACACCAGAAGTTAGATCCGCAAATCCACGGAAGGATTTCTGCACCGTTTTGGAGTTTTGGTTTCTTTTTATTGCAAGTCAGAACAACCTTAAATCACCAAACCACGTCCGGATATGACCGCGCAGGAAGCTGGTTTCCTTTCCCCTGTTCTTTGTAGGTTTAAAAATACATATCTGTGCTGAAGTTTGGTTCTTCTCTTTAATCCTGGGTCTGTGAAGGAGGCTTTAACCTGAGCTCACGCCGTTGGAATTCCCTGCTGCGCCAGGGAGAGGCTCCTTGCCTCCAATCGCTTCCAGATGCCATTCCCGTTCCGGCTCTTCCCCTTGCAAAATGTCTCCCCCAGCCTGCCGAAGCTTTCCCGGCTGGATTTGACATCCCCATATCCGGCCAGGCTGAGTAAGCTGAGCCTTCATTTTTTAAGCAGAGCCCGGTGCCAGTGGCGGGAGGTTGGAACTCACCCGCGGTGTTGCACAAGCCGGAGCCCCGGGGTGGATCCTCCGCCGGGGTTTCAGCTGCTTGCGACATCGGGTGGTTTTTAAATTTCTTTTAAAACGGAGGTAAATGAGCTGGCACGGAGTTTGGGGTTTGGGGATCCCTTGCTGCACACTCTGCCCTCATTGCCAACGGGGCAGAGCTTCCCTCAGCCCCAAAATGGCAGGAAACTGAGGCAGGAGAGTGCTGAGCAAGAGCTGAGGAGTCTGAAACGCTGCTCTGGGGCTTTGCTGATGCTGTGTGCACCCAGCCAGCCCAGCATTCCCACCCTGGGTCATAAACCACCCCTGGATGGGGATTGAGCCCCCAGCACAGCAGCTCTGTGGCTGTTGGGCTCACCTGACCCCCCTGGCCTGTGGTCTGTGGGTGAGATTTGTGGATGAGGATGGATCAGACCTGTCTGTGTTGGGAATGGAGGAAAGCACTGAAGCATTGAGGGGAAAAATGAGGTGGAAAGTGAGAAGTGAGGGAGAAAAATGCAGAGAGGGGGATGCAAGTGAACTTTGAACAGGCCTAGGGTATGGGAAGTGGGATGGTGTCAGAAATGAAGGGCAGTGAGGGACTTTAGGGGTTAAATGTGGTGCTGCCTTTGAACAAGGCATCAGGAGCAATGCCAAGGGCTGGGAATTCCTTAGGCCCGTCCCTGTGCGATCACCAGTGCTGCTTCCAAACCGAAAAATAGACAGGGAAAAAAGAAAAAGAATCACAAAGAAATGTCTGTTCGGGCATATTCGGGCTCAACAGGTTTTGCTCCCGGGCGGGGTCTGGTATTTGGGGTGGGGGAACCAAGAGCCCGGCTGTCAGAGCAGGCTCTTTATGCAACAGAAAGATGTGATTTGTCCTCAGAAATCTCACCCCGGGCTCCTTTCCACTGCCTTTTTTCTCGTGGGGTGACGGCAGCCCTCGAGGGCTTGGGTGGTGCAGGCAGTGTGGGAAGGGATGGGCAGCTCCTGATGAAGGCCTGGGGGAGCTGGGGGGGATTTTCAGTTAAAATATGGATTTAACACGAGGTTTTGGAACCCTGACACCTCAGCACCTGCCCCGGGACCAGATCCCACTGCCAAAACCCTGCGTCCCCCACACATTCGGCTTCTTCAGCATCCTGGTGGTCCATTGGCATCTGCCCTGGAGCTGGGGCTTCCCCGGCCCCTTTGCTGCCTAATTAACAACGTTGCTGCATAATCCCCCCTACATTTACAAGTTAAATCGACAGATTATCTGTATTATGCAAACGCAGCTTTAAATCTTAATTATTTATTTGCATGGGGTGTCTGGAAATCGGCAGCACTGAGCGTGGGGATGCTGTTCTCTTGGAAGTGCAGACTGGTGCTAGGAAATGAACCCAAAGCAGGCTTTTTTTGGTGTGGTGGGTGATGCTCAACACCCCAGCCTGGGAATATGTCTATTTTTTCCTTTAATTTTTTTTGGGGTGGGGGGTGGTTGTTGTGGGAGGCTCATCCTTAAATAGCAGTGGTTTATTTTTAGGTCGGTCGCTGCTTTGGATAATCCGGCTTGGCTGGGCAGCTTTGCTTTTCTTCCCATTCTCAGGGATTTGATAGAAATAGGTTTATTAAATTATGTTATTTTTAATGAAATATTTTAATAAATTTAATAAACTATTAATAGAATTAAAGAAACACAGGGTTGAAGGATGAGGGTTCTGCCGGTTGTTGCCGTTTTGTGCTGTCGTGGACAGGGAGCATCCCCTGGGATGACCATTAGTGAAACCTCTTCCCAAAGTGTAATTCCCACACTGGAATTACAACTTAGGCTCGGCCAAAGGATGGTTGGGAAGCGCCTGGATTATCTCCCATTAAATACTTGCTGGATGAATAAGCTGCTGGTCCTGGGGCCACAGCGACTGTGGTGACGTGAGGGATGTGCCGGGCTTGGAAACACCTTGCTCCTGCCAGCTGGAGACGTTTTCTCTGGAGGAGGATGAGCTCACCTGGATTTTATTCCCCTCCCAGCCTGGCTTTTGCTCTCTCCCCCCTCGGGAGGTAATTTTAACCGAGGGAGGCTGGCGCCGGCGATGGAGCAGCGAGGGACGGACGCATGGACGGCTGCCTCCCTGCAGGTCTGGAGGGAGACTCTTCTCCATCTCCCCCTCCCCTCTTTTAACAGCCCTGGGGAGATCTGGTTTTTGATGGGGAGGATGATGACAGGAGGAATTTGGAGGCTCATCCCTGCCCTGTGTGTGTCCCCCCCTGCCTCTGGAATAACCGTTCCTGCCGGGATGCTCCTGCACTGGGGCTGAGCCCCTCAAAGGGCCAGTTCTGCCTGGCTTTAGTCTTTAGCACAGGAAGGAATGTGCCCACTGGAAGGGATGTGCCCACTGGAAGGGATGTGCCCACTGGATTTTTCTTTTCTTTTGCTCAAAGCCACGAGCATCTCGGTGGGAGATGCTGGGGAGTGGGCAGAAGGTGCCTTTTTGCCCTCAGATTTGGAAATTATTATTTAAATGATTAAACTGATAGGCAGGAGAGGAAACTGAGGCCAGCAAAACAGCTGGAGAAGGAAAGGAGCAAAATCCAGCTTGTTTAGGGCTTCTTGAAGGGTCTGGGATTTGCAATGTTTATTTCCTGCTGGGATCAGCTGCCGGATGGGTTGAGCTGCCTGTGGCTCCTGACCTGGTGGACACTGGAACTGTGAGGGACTTTTCTGGACCTTGGGCTGGGAATGACCATGAGCACAGGCTCATGGCAGGGAAACCACTCGAGTGGCTGGAACACAACCCTGGGAAGAGCGGCAGCAATCCAGCTCCTGGCTCCTCCAGTCGAGCTGGAAAGACCAGCTCAGGGCAAGACCTCGGATCCACAGGATCCTGCCTGGCTGATCCTGTACAGTATCACAGTCTGCTGCTCACCCAGGGCTGCAGGATCCTCCTGGAACCCCTCTGGACATCCTCATCCTCATTTCCACGGGTAGGGGCTGATGCTGTGCCATGAAGTGCTTTAGCAGGAGCTCCTCAGGGAGAGTTTAACCTTGTGAGTGCATCCTATAATTCACAGCTCTGGATGAAAACGTTGTGTCAGAGGCAGCAATGTTGGATGCTCTGGTGGATTCAGGGCTTCTGGGAAGACCCTGGTGCCAAAGGTGAATTTTTTGGCCTCAAGTGCATTTGGTTTGGCTGCTCATTGCCCTGAGCCCTCAGGATTAATTGCCCCCCAAGGCAAACAGTGATGGAAGGAGGAAGAAGAGGTTCTTTGGGTGGAGAGGGAAGGTGACACTGGGATGGAGCCATCCCTGTCATCCCATGTGCAGAAAGCCTGATCCCTGACGAGAAGAATCCATGAGAAACTTTCTCAGGCTCCTGGGTGGTTTCCATCCCCACCCCTTGGACAAGGATGTAGCCCTCTTTGATAAATTAATGAGATATTAAGAGAGGAACATGCTCTGGGGAAGGCTTGCACCTCTCTCAGCTCTGCTTTTTCTAGCTGGAGGAGATGGGGACAGGTGAGGAAACCTCTGGCCCTTCAGAGCTTTCCTTGGAAGCACCTTCCCTGCCAGGGCTTGATGAGCAGCTGACAGAGATGAGCTTGTGTCCTCACCTGCATCACCGTTTCTGGCACTGAAATGAGCTGATATTCCCTCTGGTGTGTGTTTTCCTGGGGAGAGCCGTGGCTCTTATCACAGCCCGTCCATCCCAGGGGCACGGGCAGAGGAGCAGAGCTGCTGCCCTGGGGTAGCTGGGATAACACTGGGCTCTCTCCAGCGGCTGCCTCATTTATCCCTGCCTTGGCATGCAGATCAGGCAGGGAGCATTTCTCTGAGAGGCAGCAGCGTTTCTGTGAGTGGTGTGGTTTCTCGGCAGAGCTTTTCCTCCCCCAAACCATAAGGATATGACAGTGCTGGGCTAGGATGTGCAGTTTGGAAAGTTTTGGGGGAAAAGGTGCCAGAGATGAAGGAGTAAGGAGCTTTCTCTACACGGGAGGGCAGGAAAGCTGCATTCCCCTTTCCCTGGAAAAGGGCACCGCTCCATCTCCATCTCGTGGGGTCTTCCTGAAAGGCCGAGTGAGTCACGGAGGGGGATTTCGGTGTGAGAGGCCGAGGGATGTTGAGGTCTGCGCTGCGATCGGCCACACCTCCTGCTTAGAGAGCGGCGGGAGCGCGGCCCTGGGTGGGAGCTGAGAGTGGGAGGTAGGAGGCTTTCCGGAGGTGTGAGGCTTTTCGGGGTGGGAGATGGGACTTGGGAGGCTTTCCGGAGGTGTGAAGCTTTCCGGAGGTGTAAGACTTTTCGGGGCGTGAGGCTTTTCGGGGTGTAAGGCTTTTTGGAGGTGTAAGGCTTTCCGGGGGTGTGAGGCTTTCCGGAGGTGTAAGGCTTTTTGGAGGTGTGAGGCTTTCCGGAGGTCGAGGCTTTCCGGGGCGCTCCCGCTCGGTGCGCCCGGTGCCGTCTCGGCCGGTTCCCCGCCGCCCTGCCCGGGGATGCGCAGCGATCCGTGCATCCTCCGGAGCGCCCGCAGCCCTGAGGATGCTCTCCCTCCTCCTCTCCTAGGGGAACAGAGGACGGCAGCGTCGATCCCGCCGAGCTCCCGCCTGGACCGAGAGGACGGGCCGTAAGTAGCCGTGACTCGCTGCCAGCTAATCCCCGCCCTGCTGGGACTGCTTGCAGCCTCTCCCGCCGCTGGGGATGCAGAAAAAGGTTTCCCTGCCATGGGAATCCTCCTCCCTGCGTGATGCTGGGGGTGCAGAGTGATGGAGCGGGTTCTTTGCTGGGAATCTCGCTCTGTGCGTGAGAGAAAAGAGCAGAGAAGAGCCCAGGGGATTTAGGGCTGGCCAAATCAGGCTGTGGGGTTGCTCTCGAGGTTCTGCTCCTCTCTGGCGCAAAACAGGAAACAGAGAAGAAACCACAGGGCCACGGTTGCACAGGAGCTTTGCAAAGGGGGATGATAACGGCAGGCAGTGTCTGAGCCCCAAAAAGGAACCCCCAGAGTCAAAAGCCATTGGGAGCAGGAGCTCCCTGCAGGGTAACTCAGCCCTGGACCTTGATATCCTGTGATTTCCCCCCGCCCTTTTGCCAGAAGAGCTGGGGCATTGCTTGAGTTTGGGTTGGGGATGGGCTGGAGCATCTCCGTGGTTTAGTTTTTACCTCCCAGAACTGTAAGGGAGTGGTGCTCCCAGTGGGTGTTCTGGCTGCTGCTCCCAGGAGAGCAGGGAGAGGCTGCCAGCACCCTGCCTGCACCCCCAGCTCACTGCCTCCCCTTTCTGCTGCTTTTTGGGGGCATTTAGCCCAAAACACGGGCTCAAAGCTGTGTTGCCAAAGCTGCTTTTGCTGTTGCTGCTGCTGCTGCATCCCTGGGTGATCCCTGAGGATGGAGATACCGGAGAGTAAACACGGCACCGAGGTGAGCGTGGCAGCAAAGGGGGGCTGGACAGGAGAAGGGTGTGCCTGGATTGATGTCAGGGCATCAGGGCTGAAATCCCACAGGATTATCACTGCCCTCATCTCCTCAGCAGGGGCTTGGCACCCCATGGGTGGCTCTGCTCTCTTCAGCAGCTCGGCCATAACCTCCAGGGTGTAGCGAGCTGCATACAGCAAGAAAAGGTCTTTATTTTAGTGTTTTAATAGCAAAAGAGTGATTAAACCTATATAATAAAAATAATAATATGTAATCTCTAGCATTATAGCTCAACTGTAGCCCTGTAGGTCTGTGATGGCCCAAGTTTACCCCAGAGCAGTGAGATAAACAGGTATACCCACATAGCTGGTGGTTTGGGGCTGTAGGAAGGGATTTGTGTCCCATCCCTTTGTTTTTTCTGCTGCAAGGATTAGAAAAAACATAAGGGGAGAGGAGAGGATGGACCCAGGGCTGGTCTGAATCACACTGGAGCACATTAAAACCAGCAGTGCCATGGGAAGGCAGAAGCAGCTTGGATTTATCCTGAGGACCCGCCACTGTGAAAATACTTGTTGAACCTGAGCTTATTTGCTGTTGCCACCTTGAAAATTGCAGCCTGGTCATGGGTAAATGTTTTGTTAAGACTCACATGCCAAGGAGGGCTTGTTTCCCCTATCGTAAATCTTTGGCTGGGTTATTGTGTGCCACGGTAAAGGAAACAGCGCTGCCTCTCCGAGTAAGAGGCAATTAAGATTCCTTTAAAGATTCCTTTAAAGTGACTCGCAGGGCTCTTAAAATAGGATAAATGTGGGTATCAGTGCACAGGCCAGGCTGGCTCCACACCCTCTGTGGGTTGTGCCCAGTGTCCAGTGGAGCTGATTTTCCAGTACTGTGCCCTCCCAACCCTCTTCATTCCCCCAGCCATGGCACTGCAGCTCCGGCTCTTGACGTTGCTCTGCTCTGTGGTTTTTGGCATCTCAGCATCCCTGGTTCCCCTTGGCATCCCTCTTTCCCTGCCATGCAACGTGTCTTGGAGGGGGCTCAGATCTGATCCCTGCTGCCTTTTGGCCTTGCAGTGGTTGTTGTTGCAGTCCCACAAAGATTTTCTCCCCAGCTTGGAAAAAACCCCCCCGAGCGCCGGGAGCTCGCAGCGGCCGGGGCGAGGAAGGTTTGGGATGCCAGGCTGGGGATTTGGGTGTCTTTGATGCCGTGCCAAGCGCGGGCAGTGCCTTTCCCTGGATGCTCTCCCTGCAGGATGGCCCCCGGCTGCCTCCCAGGTTGTGGCAGGCGCGGGCTGTGCCGGGGCAGGGCCGGCGTGGGGCGATCCCGGCCCTACCGCGCACACAACACCTGGGCTTGGAACATCCCGGGGCTTAAACTGCTTCTGTGGGGGTCGCTGCTGCCCTCCAGGGAGCACAGGGGCTGCCCTGCTGGTTCCTGAAACCTCTGAGTGCCTGGAGAGCTCGGGAGAGATGGTGTGGCTGGGCTGAAGGGGTCTGTCTGTCTGTCTCCCTTTGGTTCCCACTGCTGAGAGTGAATCCTTAGGGACTGCATCCCTTCCTCGGGTGCCATCCAACTCTCCTCCAGTTAAAAATAAAGACCTTTTTTGGGATAAACTGTTGGAGATGCCTATTTTTCTTACCCAGGGAAGCTGGACCAGGCAGTGGGTGGCTCCGTGTCCCGTGGGCATGTGGGATGGATCGGTGGGAGCACAGGAGAGGTGTCCTTGCCTCGTGTCGAGCCTTTCCCAATCCACAGATTACCATGGGAACATAAAAGTACCAAGCCTGCTGGTCCATGATGCTTTGCCAGGGTGGCCTGGGATCACTATCCATCCACGCTGGGATGGTGTGGGGGAATTTATAACCACTCCCCACCTCCATGCTTGTTCTGTGCCTTTAAATTCCTTTCTTCGCTTTTTTTTTTTTTTTTTTGGCTGGGAGCAACTTGGTAGGTGCTTGCTTCCACTTTGTGGATTGACATGACTTAAATCTGGAAATGCTGGAGCCATTGAGGCCATGGGGGGAGATGGGAATGGGTTGATGGAGATACAGGGATGAACCTCTCTGAGTTTCCACCTGGCAGGAGGGTCGGGGTCTGTATGGGTGTTGCTGGCATCTCCCAGGGGACAAGGTGAAACTGGGAGGCAAAATGCTGCTCCAGGTCAGAGGAAGACAGGGAAATTCCATGAGGATTGGCCATGAGCTGCCTCTGCAGCATCCTGGGATGGGGCTTTCCCAGAACACGGGGTGGGGAAGGGAGTGGGAGATGGGGAATGGGCCATGGGGCTTTTGGATCCTTTGTGCAGCAATAATTGCAGCCTGCGGTGCTGTGGGGGTGCATCCTCCAACATCAAAGAAGGGTTTTCCAGTCACTTCTTCCAGGTGTGGGGAGCTGAATCCAGCTGGGACTTCCCCCCCAGCTTCGGGGCTCGGTGGGGCAGGCAATGCCCTGGAACAACCCTGGGGGAGCGAGGGTTCATCCCAGTGAGTGCTTGAATCTCTCCTGCCAGACAGGGATGCTGCAGTGTGGGATCCAGGCAGGATGTTTGGTGAGGGGTCTGTGCTGGGGGGGTCTGAGGGAGGCTGTGATGGGACAGGGATGATGTGGGGGCACTGAGGATGCTGTGATGGGACAGGGATGCTCTGATGGGACAGGGATTCTCAGTGAGGCTCGAAGGATGCTCTGGGGGCTTTGAGGATCCTGTGTTGGGATGAGGATGCCAGTGGGAGGAGACTCTGAGGACATTGTGGGGGACCAGGGATGCTGCATGAATAGGGTTATTGCAGGACTGGGGATGCTGTGGGAGGGCTCTGAGGATGCTGTGAGACCAAGGTGCCATGGGGTGCTCTGAGGATGCTGTGATGGGACAGGGACACTCAGGGGATACTGGGGATACTGTGATGGGACAGGAATGTTGCAGGGGGCTCTGAGGGTGCTGTGATGGGACAGGAATGCTGCAGGGGGCTCTGAGGGTGCTGTGATGGGACAGGGATGCTGCAGGCTCTGAGGGTGCTGTGATGGGACAGGGATGCTGCAGGGGGCTCTGAGGGTGCTGTGATGGGACAGGAATGTTGCAGGGCGCTCTGAGGGTGCTGTGATGGGACAGGGATGCTGCAGGGGGCTCTGAGGGTGCTGTGATGGGACAGGGATGCTGCAGGCTCTGAGGATGCTGCAGGACTGGGGATGCTGTGGGGACCAGCAGGACCCTTTGGCATTGCTCACTCCAGCAACCCTCCAAGGAGGACACAGGACCTGGCTCAGGGTGTTCAGACCTTGCTGCTTTCAGCAGCTGCTCTGGTTTGGGCTGTGGATCTGGGAGGGCTGTGGGGAGCTTGATCTCATTCCAGAAGCACCAGGGGTGCGGGGGCAGCCGGGTGTGCTCTGTTTTGCTCCGCATTCCCTGATCACTTCACTAAACAAGGTTCCTTCTCCTCAGGGATTAAATGCCACGTTTGCCTTAGATAAATTTTGCATCAGGCCCAGCTTGTGCATACAAGCCTGGGAAAAGATCATAAAGCTTTCAAAAAACATTATTTAAAAAAAAGCTGGTATGTAAAGTCAAACATTGCGGGCAGAGCAGATTTTCCCAGTGCTTTCACTGGTGGAAGGGGTGAAGTGTGCTTGGTTGGGTGTTTTGGCACCCGAGGATGAAGCTGGGGGTGAATTTGGTGCTAAAATCAGGTCCTGATGCCCAGCAATTTCCCAGCCCTGGGCAAACAGGGGTACTCAGCCCCCTACCCCAGGAGCAAACCCAGCCTCCAGCTGAGGCAGTGGATTTCCCCTTAGGGCTTTTGTGGCCAGTTTTACTAAGAACAAAACTCCCCAGGAAGCAGAAGCTGCTTGTACCTTCCCCTAATTTTATTTTTTCCAAGAAATTGTAATATGGAAAGGGGTGAGACCCCCCCTGTGCCTTCTCCCTGTATTGCTCCCACCCGTGAAGACCCAGCTGTAGGTTTCATCTTCCCAAGCAGGAGGGGCTTGTTGAGCTGGAAATTCGGATGCAGGATGAGAGCCAGTTGGGATGGGGGGATTGCTTCCCCTTTCTGGAGCCCCCAGGTAATGATGGGGCACAATTATCCGTGTTTTATGAAGAAGTGCTTCAGAGGGAGGTGCTTTCCTAGGGGACCTCCTCACCTCCCCATCCCTCTGCTGTCAAATGGACACAATTTTCTTTTTCAAATGTCCTGTCCCGTTGCTTTTAGTGTGGTTTAATTGTCCTTAATTGCCTTTTAATTGCCCTTCCTGCCCTTTTTAACTTCAGAAGGCCGTGACTGGGAAGGGAAGAGCCTGGCTCTTGTGGGACCATCCTTGGTCCCATTTCTCCTCGTTCTTGGTACATTTTTGCCCCAAAGGGGGGGGTGTTTTACCCGGTGTTCTTGGCTGGCTGAGGCCGTGGCCCTGCCGGGTGTTTGGCAGGTGTCAGGTTTGTTAGTGGCACTTCCCTGGGCAGGAAGGGGATGAGGTGGGTGCCCTCCCTTGGCAGTGACTAATCCTGGAGGATCTGATGGGCAGGCTCTGATTGAGAGGCTGTTTGCATCGCCCTGCCCCGGTGCACCTTTCCCTTGGCTGGCATTTGCACACCGAGACGTGGCTGGTCAGAGGCAGGAGCAGCTCAGGTACAGGGGGCAGCCAAGCCCAGCTCTGAGCCTGGCTTAGAGCAGCATTCACCTGGGAGCAAAGCTGCCCTGTAGCCCAAAGCTTCTCCCTCACGGTAAGTTCATTTTCCATCCTTGCCGTGTCCTGGTGGGATGGGCCCATCCTGGGATGGCTCCAACCACGGCTCTTTGCTCCTTGTTCCAGGAGCGAGAGGTTTCAGAGGAGCACAAAAGTGTCCCTGCTTCCCTGGGCAGTGTTTGTGTGGGCACTAAGCTCCAGCACCTCCTGTCCCCAGGCCGGGATGGGTGAATCCAAGGCGTTGGAGGTTCCCCAAGTACGTGATGCTCTTTGGTTTGATGCTGCTTGGCTGCTCCTGTCCTTTCTGACTTTGTGGTGGCACATTGGACTTTGGATCTGCTGGTGCCAGCTGGGTTTAAAGTCTCCCCCATGGGATTTTGTGGTTGAAACCCCACTGGGGGCTTGTTTTCCCTCTCTAATTATCTTTTTTTTTCCTTTGGCCTCTAACCTGTAGGGCTGAAGCTCCTTGGGAAGTGCCGCTTGCTTGGCTTTGATAAGCTCCCTAAACCAAGGTTTTTGCAGTAAACAAATGTGAATTTAAATAAATAAATCCTTGGGGAACCCTTGCACCTGCTTGTCTGCAGATGCAGATGAGCAAGCAGGGGGTGATGCCTCTTGGGTGGGGTTTCAGGGTCAGCTCTGATGGGTTTTCCCTGTTTTCCTGCTGCAGGTGACCAGCCACAATGAGAGCTCTGGCCCCCGCCTGATCCCTTTCCTGCTGATAAAAATGATCAACAAGTCTCGTGAGTCCCCCAGGGATCCCCTCTGCCTCTGTCCAAGCAGGGCTGGGGAGCCTGGGGAATTTGCATTTGGAATTCTGGGGGTTGGATGCTGCTTTGCTGTTGTTCCAGTTGAGTGATGGAGTGTTGGGCTATCACAGCTCGCAGTGGGGAGGGTGGGTTTGGGCACCTTGATCTCTGGGCTTGGGCACCTGGAACCCTTTGGACTTTGTTGTACAGAAATGGGGTGGAGGCACATGGAAAAAGGGATATTTGCCTAATCTTTGATGAAAAGCAGGCAGGAGGAAGCAGAAACGTCACAGTGGTTTTTTAAACCTGAGATAAAACCACCTGACTCATCTTAAGAGCCGCTCCTCTCTGGGCTGTGGTGCCAGCCAAACCTGCTCCCTGAGGAGAAGGCTCTGCCATCCTGGCTCTAGCTGGGGATGCTGTGGGACCCCACAAGCAACCTTTTAAACCCCATGGCTGACACTGGTTTATCTCTCCCCCTCCCCTCTGGCCTTGCAGGAGGGAAGATACTCGGGGTGCTGGCGCTGTTTCTGGTGATGGTTTGGTACTCCATCTACCGGGAAGACAGGTACACACAGCTGTGAGTGCTCCTTACTCAAGTTTAAATGATCTCCTGCCCTTTCCTTCACTCCTGGGAGGCAGCAGCTTCCTGCCCATCCCTCACAGGGAGGCCAGAGCATGGCACATTCCCTGGATCTGAGGGGACTGGGGAGGTGGCAGCACCCTTGGCTGCTGCTGGAGAAGGGGGGACACAAACGAGGCTCCCCCTCGGTGGGTGGTGGTGGTTGGGCTCTGGGGGGTTTTTTGCAAATGCTGCTTTTCCCGATGCTTTTCTGAGCCCAGGAGGATGGGAAAGCCCTGCTCTCTTCCCAGTGCCAGTGATGCCGAGAGAGATGGGGAAAGTGGAGTGTGAGGTTCATGAGCAGAGCAAGAGAGACCTCTTCTGATGCAAGGCTGCAAGCCCAGCAGATAAATTGCCCAGGCAGTGCCGGCCTTAAATCCGTCTGGAAATCTCTCACAGCTTGAATCGCACAGCCGGGATGCCTGGGGGTGCTGGACCCCCTTTCGCCAGGAGGGGGCTGCAGAGGAATAGGCATCATTTGATCTAATTAACCTCTTCCTTTACAGCTTTTATTTCCCTGTACAAGAAAACAACAAGACAACGTGTCCCCTTGGGGAGGTGGAAAAGAAAGCGGCGCAGCTCATCGGGAAGTGAGTTTGGGGCTGGGAGCAGGGAGTGGGGGGGATGCAGAGCCAGGACCCCCTCCCTGTGCCATCCCTGATGCCAGTGTCACTGACCCTTTGCTCCTTGGCAGCTACACGAGGGACCACCCACTGTTCTTGCAGCTGAAGGACTATTTCTGGGTGAAGACGCCGTCGCTCTACGAGCTGCCCTACGGCACCAAGGGAAGTGGTAAGCCTGACAATGCTCTGTGGGATCTGTCCGTCTGTCTGTCCTGCTGCTGCTTGCTGCTCCTGGGGTTTCAGCTTCCTTTGTCCTAAAGACATCTGCAGGTTGATTTTGCTGGGGACTATTTCCAAGCTATTTTCTTGGTTTTTAGGCTCCGCAGTATCTCCTCACACATGGCGCCTCTAAAAAGTTTAGAGCGGGCCAGGTTTTACTAAGCCCCAGAGACAGATTATCTGCTTGCAATTGGGATTAACAGTAGGATTAAATTTGGCAGGGATGGGGAAGCACTCAGAGTGTTGTGCCAGGCAGGAGCTGCCTTCCTCACCTTCCTCACCTTCCTCACCCTGTCCTTGCCCTTGCTTTGCAGAAGACGTCCTGCTGCGCCTGCTGTCCATCACCCACTACTCCCTGCCCGAGAGCATCCAGAGGTAACACTGGGGTGGGTTTAGGGGCTTTTCTCTCTTTTTCTTCATCATTTCTCTCTTGGGGGTGGTTGCAATTTGTCTGCTGTGGGCCCAGGATTTGGCAAAATGAACCTCTGCAACCCATGGGTGGAGCATGGGAAGGTGTGGAGACTGGACAACACCAGGTTTAACTCCCCTGGTGGTTAAAATCAGCCCAGTTTTGGAGCAGGCCTGGTTAAGCCAGGGTTTTCTCTCGCAGCCTCAAGTGCAGGAGGTGTGCCGTGGTGGGCAACGGCCACCGGCTCCGCAACAGCTCCATGGGGGACACCATCAACACCTACGACGTGGTGATCAGGTACAGCCCCGGCCCCCGCTCCCTGCCCGGTGCCACCGCAGCTGGGGCTGACACCTGTGATGTCCCAAAGGCTGAACAACGCCCCGGTGCACGGTTATGAGCAGGACGTGGGCTCCAAGACCACCATGCGCCTCTTCTACCCCGAGTCAGCCCACTTCGACCCCCGGACCGAGAACAACCCCGACACACTGCTGGTGCTCGTGCCCTTCAAGCCCATGGACTTCCAGTGGATGGAGGCCATCCTTAATGACAAGAAGAGGGTGAGTGTGGTGGGGAACCGGGTCCAACCCCTCCCTGGCTGCTCCAGACTCCAGCTGTCATGCCACCCCACCCTTGGGGACATCTGGGCTCTTGCAGGTTCGCAAAGGGTTTTGGAAACAGCCCCCACTGATCTGGGACGCCAACCCGGAGCAAGTGCGCGTCCTCAATCCCTACTACATGGAAGTAACTGCTGCTAAACTGCTCAACCTCCCCATGAAGCAACCACGGAAGGTCAAACAGGTAAGGGGTGGGGATGGCCAGTCACCCTGCACACCCTGAGGGGGGTCAGGCTGTCTCTGTGCAGCTCCCTGAAGGCTGTGGCTCTCTGTCCCTCAGAAGCCCACCACAGGGCTGCTGGCCATCACCTTGGCACTGCACTTCTGTGACCTGGTGCACATCGCGGGCTTTGGCTACCCCGATTCGGCCAACAAGAAGCAAACCATCCACTACTACGAGCAGATCACACTCAAGTCCATGGCCGTAAGTGTTTGCCCCACAGTTTTGTCCCTGTTGCCCTCATTTTTCCCCCAGGAGGGGGGATGGCAGCCCAGGAGAGCAGTGCCAGGATGTTGAATGGCATGGGAGGCTCTTCCTTCTCACTCCCCTCCCATGATGAAGGTTGAAGTCCACCTTTGGCTGATCATCATCCAACTTCTCTTGGCAGCCAAATGTCCTTGGAGGCATGGAGAGTTGGATCCATCACAGTTTATGTGTGGGCAGAAGAGCTCATGTTCCGGGGGATTGGGTGGGGAGGGTTCTGTCCTTGCTTTTGGGGGGCTGAAGTCCCTGCTGGTGGGGTGGGCAAGGTTGGGGGTGGGAAGGGAGGACTGGAAGGAAAATGTGCGGCCCAGACTCTGGTGTCACCCCTGCTCCCTGTCCTGCAGGCGTCAGAGCACAACGTGTCACATGAGGCTGTGGCCATCAAGAGGATGCTGGAGCTGGGACTCGTCAGGAACCTCACCTACTTCTGAGGGTGGCGGGGCAGCGCAGGGACACCGTCCCCAGGACAAGGAGACACCGTCCCCTGCAGCGAGGGGACACTACACTGGCACGGCCGCAGTGACCGAGGGCAGAGCATTGTTGTCACTGCTGCCACCACGGCCTGGGACTCCTGGGGCTGGGCCCGTGCTGGACCGCGGGTGCCCGGGGTGCTGGGGCGGCTCTCGGGGTGCAGGGAGCCCGGCGGGGCCGTGGCCCTGAGCCTTTTCTACTGACGCACTGAGCTACCAAGGACTCGAGGGGGTTTTTGGGGTAGGGGGGTCCTCCCTCCCAGCGGGCCTGAGGGGGTGAGCCAGGGCAGAAGCCCTTGCCCTGGATATTCTCTTTCCCTTAATTCCCTCATACACTGACGAGGGCCCTGCTGAGGGGCTGATTTTGGGGTCCTGGCCCCTCCCTGCCCAGGGAATGGGAGACTTTGGAGGTTCATGTTGCCTCCTCCCTGCCCTGGACCTCCCCCCAAATATTTAATTCCCTCCCCTTTTTTTAATTTCCTTTTTTACTTGGCGGCCCTGTCCTGTGCCTTAGCGCTGGCGTAGGGACTCGTCCCCACAGCCCCCCTGGGTGGGGGCACCCTGGGCTGCTTGGCTTCGGGGTCTGCCAGGGCCCTTTGGTGGTGCAGATTAATTTAATTAATTTAAATGCTTATTTATGGTGGAGCCTTCCCCCAGGGCCTGCATGCCACTGGTGTCAGGGACAAGGGCCCTTGGGTGGGCTGGTGTGTGCTTGGCTCCAGGGTGGGCATTTGGGATGTCCCCCACCATGGAGAGGTTGACCTGGTGCCTTCTCCCTGCTGGTGTAGGGTCCCCTCTGCCCCCGTGGGGCCGCAGGTGTTGGGGTGACCCATGGATGGAGGTGTTGGGGCTCACGTTGGCACCCAATAAAGTCCTGGTGAGGCTGGGATGGGCTGGGTGCTCCTGGGGCAAGGTGGGGAGGGGGTGTGAGGGAGTTTTGGGGCTGTGAGGTGCAGGGAGGGTGGCCTGTCCCCATGTCATTGTGTCCCCTTACCTGTTTGTGATGCCCCATCTCCTGGCTCCCACGCTGGGCTTGTGGGGTCCCAGCCGCCCCGTGCCTCAGTTTCCCTCCACCACCGGCCATTTCTGCCCCATTGGGGCCTGCCCCAGGAGGCCACGGCACAGCCAGGCTCCAGGCCAGCCGTGTGCCGGGGCAGAGTGCCAGGGAAGCCGTGTCCCCGCGGGGCGGCCATCAGCCCAGGCGTGCCACGAGAAACACCTCTTGTATTGACCGCGGTGCCGCGATACAGCGGAGAGGCCCTTCCCGGGGAGTCCCTGTCCCACCGCCGTCCCCATGGCGGGACCCCCCGACCCCCCGACACGGACTCTATAAGTATGGACACCGAACACCACGAAGGGAAGGGAGGAGCCGGGGCAGGGGGCAGCGGCAAGCGGAGGCGAGCGGCTGTGGGGGCGCGGGGGGCGCGCTGGGGCCAGGGCCGTCCCCAGCCCCTCTGAGGGAGCGGCTCCCCGGGCTCAGCGCGTCCTCGGCGGGGTTGTGCTTAGCGTGTGCCGGGGAGGGGGATGCTCGGCCGGTCCCCTGCCCCAGCCCTGCTCCGGGGGCCTGGATCCGGCCGCTCCCAGCGCCGCTGCCGGCGGTGCCGCTGTCCGAGCAGAGCACGGCGCCCACGGGAGGGTCCCGAGCGTCCCGAGGGGCTCAAACGTGCGTCTGCATCCGCCTCTGCAGGGGCCGGCTGGGGTCTGAGTTTTGGGAAGACGACTGGGAGTGGTGGGAGGAGGAGGCGGAGGCCTTGCTGGCCTTGTCGAACTGCACGTAGCCGTCCTGCTTGCCGCTGCTGCTGATGCTGCTGTCGCACTGGGTGTCGAGGAAGGAGCTGCTGTCGCTCATGGAGCCGCGCTGGAACTCGCGCTCGCACAGCTCGATGGAGCTGCTGCCCATGCCCAGCACGAAGCGCTGGCTGTAGTCGTAGAGGCGGCTCTGCCCGCTCAGGGTGCTGTAGATGTTGGTGAAGGACATGCCCGTGGGCACCCGCTGCTTGCCCGCCGGGCGCAGGTCGGCGGGGCAGCCCGACAGCGAGATGGTGGGCGTGGAGTGGTGCTCCTTGAAGGTGTTCACGCTGTAGTAGCCATTGGTGGGGTCCTGGGGAGTGGGAGAAGCGGGGCAGTTTGGTGGGGGCCTCTCTGGGTACCTCCCTGGGCATTTGGGGTGCCCACCCTGCCCATCCACCTGGGACACGTGAGACTCATCAGAGTCATGGAATATGGTGAGCTGGAAGAGACCCACCAGGATCATCCAGCCCAACTCCTGGTCCTGCACAGACACCCCCACAATCCCACCCACTCTCTGTGCCTCCTGGAGCTCTGGCAGCCTCAGGGCTGTGCCCATTCCCTGGGGAGCCTGGGCAGTGCCAGCACCCTCTGGGGGAAGAACCTTCCTGATATCCAACTTAACCCTGCCCTGGTACAGCTCCAGCTGTTCCTTCAGGTCCTGTTGCTGGTCACAGAGAGCAGAGGTTAGAGCTGCCCCTCAGGAAGAAGCTGCAGACTCTGATGAGTCTCCCCTTGGTCTCCAGGCTGAACAATCCCAGTGCCCTCAGCTGCTCCTCATATGAACCCTCCAGACCCTTCCTCATTTTCATAGCCTCCCTTTGGAGGACACCTCAACCACCAAACCATCCAGCAACATCCTCTTGTGCCACCAGTAAATTCCAATCTGCTCAGCCCCCTCCAGGTGGGGACACAAGTGCCCTTGCATGCCGCTGTCCTGGCACCACACCTTCGTGTTAGCTTTAAAAGCTGCCGGGGCCATAAAGCAGTGCCAGCATGCCAGAGCCTCTGTCCCGGCACAGGGACAGCCCTCTGGGACAGGCCACCTCCGGGGACAAGGACAGGCAGCCTGGCAGCAGCAGCGCTGGGTGAGGCTCTGCCCGCTGGTGGGCACGGGGAGGGTCCCCAGCACCCCGGGTGCAGCCTCTCTGCCAGCAGTGGGGGGCTCTGAGCCCATCTCTCACTGGGGACACAGGCAGGCCCCAGGATCCAACCCACCTTCAGGTTTTGGAACTCCTTCTCCTCCTCCTTGAGCACCTCGAGCTGCTTCAGCACCGAGTCCTGCTGGAACTCGCCGCGGTCCATCTGGGAAAGGAGCAGGGTCAGCATCCAGCACCGCCCGCTCCCCATCACCCCCAGGCCATGGGGCAGCCCCACATCCATCACCAGCCCCTGGGCACTGGGAAATTGCCACCGGCCGGGTTCAAGGACGTGCCCAGGGGTGCCCCAGTGGTGTCCGAGGGCAGACGCCCAAAAGCCACACAATTCCCTGGGTTACAGATTAATTTTTCCTGTTTAGGACAGAAAAAGGCAGGCTGATGCAGAAAACGAATTATTTACCGAGATGAGGGCTGGGGCTGCACCCGCCTGCCCAAAGCAACACCCCCAAAATCGTCTGGGGTTTTTTTGGTGTTTTTTTTTTTTTTTTATTCCCTTCTTTTCATCCTTTCCTCCTCAGCTGAACTTGGCCGCCTCATTAGTTCTCCTTTGAAGGCTGGCTGTGATCGGGGGGAGGCGGAGAGGAGGGGCAAGGTGCACATTAATTACACCACAGCTTTAATTACCCTTCCTTCAGCACGCGGGGCTGTGCAGGAAGCGGGATAATTATCAACCAATTCCTCAGTTGCCTTTTTTTAGCTTCTCCCGTATCCACCCGACGCCTCCAGCCCGGCTTCTCTGGGATCAGAGCCCCACGTCAGCCCCAAAATCCCCTTTTATTGCCCAAATTCGCTCCTCTTTAAGATGGTAAGTGGCTGTGGAAATTCACCCCGCGGCACTTGCTGTTCATCTCCCGAAAGCCTTTGATGTGGCTGTTAAAGGCAATAAATTAAAGTACCTGAGTTTTCCTAGGGAAAAGAAAGCCTGTATCAGCCATTGATTTACCAGGATAAATACAAGTGTCGCCGAGGATTAAACGAGTGCAGCTAAAATGGGACGTGGAGGGGTTTTTTTTGCTCTGCCAACCCCGGCGACCCCCTCGATCCTCTAAAGCATCTCTGCAAAGGCAGACTGGGGATGTTAACCCTATCGGAAGGGTTTAACAGGTTGGAATGAAAAGGAAAAAAAAAAAAATTTCTCCTTGGATTTGGGGGTTTTTTTTGGGGTTTTTTTTTGGGTTTTATTTTGTGTTGGCGTGGATGACACAGGCCAGATCCAGAGATGGAGAGGGCAGAAGGGAGGTGGGAACCAAAGGAACAATCCCACTGTGACCAAACCTCCCTGGAATTAATGATGTCGGGTTTGATGGGGTGTTTGAAGGCATTTTATTTAAGCCATTTATTTTATTGAAGTGATGATGGGAATGATCCGGGTACTGGGATGCTCCATGGGGACCCCGCCTGTCCCCTGTCCCCTCTGAATTTGGCTGCACCTCGTGGATTTGGGGACTGCAGGGAGTCTCCACATGAGGTCCACAAAGCGCCACCACATCGCCGAACCTCCAACTCCCCCATTACAGCCGGTCATTAACAACTTTAATAAAGTTTTACACCGTTAATTAGTGGGCGGTGGGATCCTCGTTAGTGTGATTTCCTCTTTGTCATCACTGAGTCAACACCGGGAAGGGACCGACCTTAACTCAAGTTCACTCCATCACCAATATTAATGTGGATTATGAAGGGGGAGAGGGAAATAGATGGAAAAAGAGATGTTTAAGAGCCCTGGCATGGGATGCCCCAGTCATTCCTGAGCGTTTTTCCAGATCCATCCTTTCTCCAGCCAGGTGACAGCACCAACATGCTCAAGTTCACTCTATCACCAATATTAACAGGAATTATGAAGAGGGAGGGAGAAATAGAGATGTCTGAGAGCCCTGGCATGGGATGCCCCCATCTTTCCTAGGTGTTTTTCCAGATCCATCCTTTCTCCAGCCAGGTGACAGCACCAATATGCTCCGGGCCTGGCCGTACACCCAGCTGTGAGTGCCACCATTCCCCCTGCCAGGACCTCACCCTGCCTGGCACTGCCAGGCACCAGCAGCCCTCCCTGCCTAGAACAGCGGGCACCACAAAGCCCTGGCCGTGTCCGAACCCCCTGGTGCTCCTGGCTCAGCAGGGATGTGACAAACTGCACCCCTGACTGTCGCTGCCTCAGTTTCCCCCGCTGCAGAAGGCAGGGACCCCCTCCAGATCCTGAAGCACCCCCTCTGTACCCCAAAGTACAGAGATAAACAGATTCAGGGAAGATTTCAAACCACAGTTTTCAAGCCTGAAGATCTCCTGTTGGCAGAGTTCATGGAGGGAAGCATAAAGAGGGGCTCGGAGCAGGACAGGCTGACAGTATGTAGCATGTTCTTGCAAATACACAGCCAGCAAGGCAAAATGCAGCTGACAATAACTGCACTTGGGGGAAAAACTGAGCCCTTGCATGAACAGATGAAATAATTGTGAGTGCAGTTTCCCTGGATCAGTGCTCACAGCAACAGAGCTCCAGGCTGGCAGTGAGTGGTAACATTTTGTGTTTGCAGCCTGTGGGATTAATTTTCAGAGGAGATCTCCTGACCTTCAGATGGGCATGCCACTTGACCCAAGAAGTCTCCTAAAACCCACAGTGCTAACTTTTGTTCAAGATGCTCTCCACTCCAGCTCATGGCTGGGGATTTTGGACTCTTCAAAGGATTCCTGTAATCAGTGAGTGACAGGGACACTGTTCCTTCGTGACCTTGGATCCCCACAGACTGTGAAAGATAGCTTCAACTGGCAGTGCTGGCTCCCCCTGCCCAGTGTAGTATATGATAGAGATAATTCATGCTATTAATGTATAAAATATTGTAAGATCCAAATTATGTCTTTTGACCACCCCAGCCGGGAGCAGTGTCTTATTCTTATTCATCCAGTTCCCGGATGATGTTAAGATAATATCAGGTTTTTTAAGGTAAGAACGGAACCTTCCTGGGTGATGATCACCGACTTCTCCGGGATACCAGGACCACTCCAGAGTGATTCTCACCTCGAAGATTGTATCTACCATGATGATTGGCAGTGCCACCATGTTACATGTGAATACCGACTTCCCCGAAGTTCTCTGACAACATCCAGACACCTGGATTGGACTTTTGTCTAACTCTGCACATGAATAGCCCCAGTTCTGCATGTGAAGGGACGCAAAGAACATTCGGTCATCACTGCCTCAGGCAGAATAAACTGTACAAGAACTCGCTGAGCGAGGCAGCATTTGTGACCAGGGGAGACTCTGACATTCGAGGGTCAGATCTGTGTTCACCCAGCGCCGATCCCGGGCTCGACGCTGCCCTTGGCTGTGGTGGTTTTTTGCCGATCGAAATTCTGTTTTGCTGACAATTTAATAAATCATTGCTAAATTTTCTTCTAAGTTTGGCTCTCGATTGGCTCATTTATAACACCAGGGAGCGCCTCCCTGCCCAGCAAAGCTCCTTCCAGGCTCTCCCAGCGCTGGGAGCAGCGGGCAGTGCCAAGCCCTCCGCTCTGCTCTGCGAGCGTGGAGCTCTCCCGCGTTTCACGCCACCAAACGGAGCCTCTGAGACGGAGAATCCCACAGGATATTAAATTCTTGGCTTTCATTAGTGGACACAATATGTTTTTTAAAATGCTGCTTCAGGTTTTCCTGAGTATCCTCCAGACCCGGCGGGCTGGAAGAGCCTCCCCCCGCCTCGCTCCAGGTTTAATTACAATATTTCCGGCTGGCTGGGTAATTGGATGCCACCCGGCAGCGCTTGTGCAGGCGAGATGTTACGAGGGTGAGTGAGGGATGTTGATGGCGATTCTCAAACAGCGACTTCCTCTGCTCCCAGGGAGGGAACAAGCCCATGAATAAAGAACCCCTCTGGGAGTTCCCAGCTTGATGAAGCTTTATCACCTTCAAACACCGGCTCTGGCCTCGGCCGCCCAGTGATGTTGGTGCCCACCACAGGAGAGGCTGCCCGTCTTGTCCCACCTCCCCCAAAATGCTGCTTTGAGATGGGCTGGTGTCACTGGGAGGGGCTGGCTGTGAGGGAGGGATGCTCCCCAAGCCTCCTGGGCGAGGCTGGGTGTTGTGGAGATGCTGCTCTCTGCAGTTCAGATCCGCTCTGACAGCTCAGGGCTGCCCGTGCTTCCCAGGGTGGGCACATGGAACCCCATGGGCACGGGGGAAGGCAGAGAAAGGGGCAGAGAAAAAGGGATGCTGTGCCCACTGGGCTGAAGATAGGAAGGAAAATCACCCAGAATGGAAATTCTGCTCCTTTGCTTTTTCCTCTTCCACCTGTCTGGAAAAGGTGTCTGGTGCTGATCACCTGTGAAGGCTATGAACAAACTGGGAACAACCCTTGGAGCAGAAGGATGGGTTGAAGGAGACGAGAAAAGATAAACCTGTCAGTGGATTGATTGTTTTGACTGTTCCACTCCAAATATGAACCACAGGTGATGCCTGGATCTGCCTGGCCATGAATGATCCAGAAGGGAGGAATGATCCACGGAAGGAGATCTCTGTGATGCCCCCGCCTGTCACTTCTGTCACTTTGGGATCGTCTCTCACTGCTCATGGCAGTGGGGATGGCTCCTTTGGGATCATCGGCCCCATTTCACAGGTGGGGAGGCACGGGCTCCCATCAGCCGGGAACAAACCCATCCGTGCTAAGGGAAGAGAAGGCTGTGCCACCCCAGGGCTGACCATACTCATCATCTTCCTCCTCACAGCTGCCATGCCCGTGCAGTGCATCCCGCAGGAGGGAGAATGCTTTTGTTGCGGTTTATTTTTCCCAGGATCAAACCCTTTACCAGGATCCTTTGCCTGCAGCCACTGGAGCTGGCAGCCTTTTCCCTGCCCGCGGCACCGCCTGGCAGAACAGCTCTCGGAGCAGAACGCCGCAGAGGCAATGTGAACATATGCAAATCAGCCAGCGTGACGCGGATCCTAAGGTGTTAATGAGTTTATAGATGCATGAATAATTCCTTGTGAAAAGCACGGTGAGCTGCCGAGGTCACAGATGGCTGGAGAACGACAAAACAGCGTTTGTGGGGCCGGAGAGTCCCGCTGGCACCCCGTGGGACACGGGGACCGAGCACAAAGGCACAAACGCGGCGCTGAGGAGCCTGAAATGCAGCAGGAGCAGCTCAGGCTGTGCTGGAGT